>NC_045132.1:11439233-11694751 GCF_007655135.1 Punica granatum
TTACGCTCTTCCGAAGAAGGGTATGCCCGTTTTGTCATTCGGAAGTCATTCAGAGTGTCTGTATGGCTTCTAAAAGACAATATGAAGCATTGCTCGTGCTCTATATGATTGAGGGGCATGGTCGCATCTGATATTTGGAATTAACTTTTCTTCGAGAAACCGGCATTTTTGGACTTCCACTGAAAAGTTGTCTGTATACAGAAAGTTGTTCTGTATAGAGCAGATGATTTGCAAAATGCCTTTGGGGACACTTTTCATCTGTTTGGCATTGGAGTGGATTTTTGGGGTCCAATATTGGCTGTCTTCCGATGATCGAGCGAACTATCGGAAAATAGAACTGTCCTTGTGATATGCTGAAAATGCCGGTTTTGGATATTGCTGAGCTCTCTAGTCACTCTATTACCCTTTGGTGACCCCTAGAGTCCTTCTGTCATATGCATGTGTCATTTGCCCGATTTTGCCGACTTGAGGATGAATAGTGATTTTATGCTCTGTTAAGTCGTTTTTCTGTATTCTGCTCAGGTTGTGGCTTGGATCATTGCTGATATCATCGTTTGGAAAGGTGAGCCAAAATGGGGTGCTGATAGTATGCATGCATATTTATACGACCGTATAGACGTAGAGAAAAAAAATGGGACATGTACGTTGCATGAGGTTGCATGGGAGGTTCGGATCTAAAGGAAAAACGACATCTTACATGCATTCCGGTTATTTTAAACCACATTCACACTTCATATGAACAAACATCGAAGATCCTAGCTGTTCTAAGTTGTAGAAGGATGTTACCTAGCCTCGATGCAAGAGGAAAAGAGTCGGGGAAGCGGCCGTGGGAGTCGCAAGACTCGGTTTGAAAGCTACGGGTGGGTGACCCGGGTGGAAGCGCAGCCGCGGCAGTCTCGGGAAAATGGGTCGGCATGCGAGCTCCGGGCACGACATGGTGCAAGGTCGGGCTCGTTGGACTCTTAAGAGGCGGATCTAGATGACCGTAGGCAAACCCGAACGTGCCAAGGCCTGGACAAACCCGAAACAATGTGAAGAAACTCGATAAATAAAAGGCGAACCCGGTAAAGAACAAGCGGATGAAACGGAGGTTGAGCACGGTGGAGTGGCTCTCAGACCGTGACCACCTCTTCACGGGGGAGAGTGAGGGTTGTGAGGAACCCCTTGAACGTGATGGCACGACTCGCCAAAGTCGTGGGAAGAAATGGCAAGTGGTTGGGGTCCGGTGTGCGCGGTTAGGGGCTCTCGGGACCCAATTGCACTTTCGGCCGGAACGTGATGTTGGGGACCTCAAATGGAAAATCTAAACCCGGAAATGGACTTAGGGGGTGGAAGATATGTAGGCTAGGGAGTTTGGTGATTTTTGGCTTAAGTCGGGTCGAGTGGTCACCGGAATACCGGGTGGTTTTCTGGTGGTTTCGGCCAGTTTTGGCCTTGGCAAGGGCTGGACGAGCTGGAAGGGAGGGCTGGAGTTTGAGAGAATTCTTGAGAGAGATTGGCTTGAGAGAGAGTGAGAATGAAGAAGTGATTAAGGTTAATGATCAATGGGAACTTATAGGGAGCCCTAACGATTCGGTTAAGGAACGTTAATCGCGGTTAGGGGGCCTAATATGGGCTGCCGAAAATCCCAAGAGGGATCAGGATGGGGAAAATGTCATGTTGAGTGTAGGGGAAGGCAAAGGAGAGTGATGGGTCTGATGGATGTGTAAGAGGAAGTGATGGATGTGTAAGAAGATTTGAATTTGTGGTGGAGGGAAAGAGGAAGCCTCCTTGGAGCCGCCGGCCAAGGGGATTAGCCGCGGCTTGGGGCTGTCACGTCGGAGCCGAGGGTTTGAGCCGTGGCTTGGGGTTGAGCCGTGGCTTGATGGCTCGGCTTGGCTGAGCTGTGGGTCCCATTCGATTGCGAGAAAAACCGGAAAACGCTTGAGACTTGATTGAGCTCGCATCCGATCTCCGATGTCCAATTAATTTGTAGATTTAGAATGCTTGAACGAAGAGGGTTTGAATGAGCCTAATATCGCCATGCGTCGTGTGAATGAACGTTCGGGCGACTCGGCGCCTCGAGAGCCGGTTTTGCCCTGTTTGGACGTTCGGAGTGGAGTTTAGTGCCCCCCGATCCCCGATTGCTCTTTGTGCATCTTGACATACGTTTCGGTGACCCTTCTGCCCCGTGGGGGATCGTTGGCTCGTTGCCCTCGGCCGAGGACCGTTAGCCCGGGGAGGCCTAGGGACTTGTGACAGGGATTTTCTCAGTGTTCCCTGAATGTCTTGAGGTGTTCGGGAATCGCTGCGGTCTCTGTTTTCCGTGAACGTGCTCCGAAGATTTGTCGGGAGGCGTTTGCTACCACCGAAACGTCCCTCGGGGAGCCCTGTAGGGTTCCGAATGATCGTCTGAAGCTCGTCCCATGGCCTCGTTGGTCCCTGGGTGCCTGTAGGCCCGTTTTAGGGGGCCGTTTACTTGTCAGTGGAGCGGACCCCGTGAGCCCTGCTAGAAAAGGCGTCCGTGAGAGATCGGGGTGTCCCGGCTTATGTGGCATGCTCCGGAAATGCGTCCGGACGTGTCGTTGGTCACTTTGGCCCTGAGAGGGATTTTTAGAGTCCCATATTGGGCACCTTTTGGTGCTTCGGTGACTCGGTGATGAATAGTGCCACAGTGCCAGCTCCGTCGTTTTCGGGATTCCTTGTTTGTCTGTTCTTCTGATGGCTCTCCTCCGCCTTTCTCGGTGGACCGGGCTTTTCTTCCGCAATCCATGATCCTATGCCCGCCTATTTGCCTTCGCTTTCCCGATGGTGAATGGTGTCCTGAGCCTTGGTCGGAAGTCCTCCGTTGGAGCCGGTGGACCAAAATGGGGTGCTGACACATGGAAAGAGTGTTTACCACATGTTGAGTTTGCTTATAACAGATCTGTTCATTCTGCTACTAAATTTTCACCATTTGAAGTTGTTTATGGATTTAATCCTTTAACTCCTTTGGATTTATCTCATTTACCATTAACTGAGCATGTTAATTTAGATGGCAAAAAGAAAGCTGAATTTATCAAGCAGATTCATGAGAAAGCAAGGCTCAATATTGAGCGAAGAATGGAGTAGTATACAAAACATGCCAACAAGGGGCGTCATAAGCTGATTTTTGAACCCGGAGATTGGGTTTGGTTGCATATGAGAAAAGAGAGATTTCCGGCGCAAAGACGTTCCAAATTGCTTCCAAGAGGGGATGGTCCTTTTCAAGTCCTAGAGCGCATCAATGACAACGCTTACAAACTAGACTTACCTGGTGAGTACAATGTTAGTGCTACTTTTAATGTCGCTGGTTTGCTTCCTTTTGATGTAGGTGATGATTTGAGGGCAAATCCTTTTTCAAGAGGAGGGGAATGATGCAAATCGTAGCTCGACTTCAATGGATCTAGTTCAAGTTCCAATTGGACCGATTACGCGAGCACGAGCAAAGAAGTTTAAAGATGAACTCAACGGCCTGATTCAAGAGATTAAACTCAAGCGAATTCGTGGAGGCCCATTGGACATGAATCACGTGATCAACAAAGATTCATCAACATGATTCAAGTTATAGAAGATTCCGGACAAGGCTAAATTCAACAAGTGTTTGAGGAAGTTTCTAGAATATTTAATGATCAAGAGAAGATATCATCAAATTTGTTTAAAGTTTAAATCTCATGTAGATATTCTAGGGATATTTAGATTTCATATCTTTATAGATTAAGTCATATCTCTATCGATAATTTAGGTTTTATTTTCCTTATCTTTAGGAGGAGATATGGCAAGATTAGGATTAGTTTATGTCTATATATATTCATCTTAGTCAATTTTTAATAAAAAGGAACATTCAGAAAATTGTGAGAGTATTCTCTTTGGTTCTTGAAGAACTAATTCGAGCTTATCGGAAGTTTCCGTGACGTTCATCATCGACTTATCAAACGGCTTTCCACCACCGTTTGTGGCGTCTTCATCGACTTATCAAACGGCTTTCCATCACCGTTTGTGACGTCTTCCTATATACCGAGGTTCTTGTTTCGCAATAAACAATGGGTTGAGGTCAGTTATACCAAGATTCTTGTTTTTGTCGTAAACAACGGGTCGAAGGTTTGTCACTCAAATCTGATCGTGGAACGATCTTGGGTTCCTTTAGTTGTCGGGTCTCGTCATTCTTGGCGAGAATCGCATCACAATTTACCCCACAAAACACGCCAAAAGTAACTTAGGAACTTAACATCACGATCACTTACAATGGTTCTGGGAATGCCATGCAAACGCACTACTTCCCTAAAGAAAAGGTCTGCCACATGAGTAGCATCATCCGTCTTCTTACAAGGAATAAAATGAGCTATCTTTGAAGAACGATCCACTACTACAAAGATAGAATCCTTACCATTCTTAGTCTTAGGCAAACCCAAAACAAAATCCATTGATACATCAGTCCATGGATGATTAGGAACGGGCAAAGGCATGTAAAGTCCATGAGGTTGAATCTTAGACTTAGCTTTCTTCCATGTGACACCCCTAAGACAGATCTGATGCGATTCCCGCCAAGAATAACGAGACTCGATAACTAAAGGGACCCAAGATCATTCCACAATCAGATTTGAGTGACAAACCTTCGACCCGTTGTTTACGACAAAAACAATAACCTTGGTATAACTGATCTCAACCCGTTGTTTAATGCGAAATAAGAATCTCGATGTATAGGAAGACGCCACAAACGGTGATGGAAAGCCATTTGATAAGTCGATGAAGACGCCACAAACGGTGGTGGAAAGCCGTTTGATAAGTAGATGATGAACGCCACGGAAACTTTCGATAAGTTCGAATTAGTTCTTCAAGAACCAAAGAGAATACTCTCACAATTTTCTGAATGTTCATTTTTTATTAAAAATTAACTAAGATGAATATATATAGACATAAAGTAATCATAATCTGGTCATATCTCCTCTTAAAGATAAGGACAATAAAACCTAAAATATCGATGGAGATATGACATAATCTATAAAGATATGTAATTTAAATATCCCTAGAATATCTCCATGAGATTTAAAATTCAAACTAATCTGATGATATCTTCTCTTGATCATAAACTATTCTAGAAGCTTCCTCAAACACTTGTTGAATTTAGTTTTGTCCGGAATCTTTTATAACTTGAACCAATTGATGGATTTTTGTTGATCATGTGATTCATGTCCAATGGGCCTCCTCGAATTTGCTTGAGCCCAAACCTCTTGAATCAGGCCGTTGAGTTCATATTTAAACTTCTTTACTCGTGCTCGCGTAATCGGTCCAATTGGAACTTGAACTGGATCCCTTGAAGTTGTGCTACGATTTGCATCATTCCCCTCTTTTTGAAAAGGATTTGCCCTCAAATCATCACCTACATCAAAAGGAAGCAAATCAGAAACATTAAAAGTAGCACTGACATTGTACTCACCAGATAAGTCTAGTTTGTAAGCATTGTCATTGATGCGTTCCAGGACTTGAAAAGTACCATCTCCTCTTGGAAGCAATTTGGAACGTCTTTGCGCCGGAAATCTCTCTTTCCTCATATGCAACCAAACCCAATCTCCGGGTTCAAAAATCAGCTTATGACGCCCCTTGTTGGCCTGTTTTACATATTGCTCCTTATCATAAGTTGAATAGTTTAAGATTGCCCCACTTAGTTTTTCGCTGAAGTAAGCAATTGGTCGTCCTTCCTGTGTGAGAATTGCACCTGCACTTATGGGATTAGGCCACTCTTGGATTGCACGTACCTTCTTTTCATCAACCTGTATATCTTGTGCACTAACAACAAATCCCAAAAATACAAGCTTATCGGTGCAAAAAGCACACTTCTTCAAATTAGCAAATGACTTTTCCTTCCTAAGCATATCTAAAATAGATTTCAAATGTACGTTATGATCATCCAAGTTTTTGCTATAAACAAGTATATCATCAAAGTAGACAATAACAAATCTACCTATAAATGCACGCAAAACATGATTCATAAGTCTCATAAAAGTGCTCGGAGCATTAGTCAAACCAAAATGCATAACTAACTATTCATTCAAACCATATTTTGTTTTAAAGGCAGTTTTCCATTCATCTCCTTCTTTCATTCTAATCTGATGATAACCACTCTTTAAATCAATTTTAGAAAATACACGAGAACCATGTAGCTCATCTAACATATCATCTAAGCGAGGAATAGGATGACGATACTTTACCATTATGTTGTTGATTGCTCGGCAATCAACGCACATTCTCCACGTCCCATCCTTCTTAGGTACAAGTATAACCGGAACAGCGCATGGACTCATGCTCTCCCTCAAACACCCTTTCTTCAACAACTCACTTACCTGCCGTTGAAGCTCCTTTGTCTCCTCAGGATTGCTCCTATAGGCTGGTCGGTTTGGAATTGTCGCACCCGGAACAAAATCAATTTGATGTTAAATCCCTCGGATTGGAGGTAACCCATGTGGTGTTTCCTCGGAAAAGACATCATCATACTCCTGCAAAAGAGAAATAACAGAACTAGGCAGAGCGAGATCAAGTTAGTTAGTATTGAAAAATGCCTCTTTGTACTAAAGTACAATAATCAGCTGATTTGAAAACATTGCTTGCCTAATTTCTCCCATTTTTGCATAAAAATTCTTTTGTTTTCTCTCTGATTTTCTCTCAATGGCCGAATTTTGATTTTCTTTTTCTCTCTCATTTTTCTCGGCCTCTATCTAATTTTCACTCGTTTTCTTTTGTTCACACTCTTTCGTTTGATCACTATCGTTTTGCAATCTCACTTGATCCTCATATACTTGCTGCGGTGTCAATGGTACAAGAGTGATTGATCGTTGATTAAGTACAAAGGAGTATTTGTTCGTAAAGTCATCATACTTCACACGCTTATCAAATTGCCATGGACGCCCTAGCAACAAGTGTCCTGCTTGCATCGGTACTACATCACACAGCACTTCATCTTCGCATTTACCGATTCGAAATGCAACTAATACCTGCTTGTTCACCCTTATTTCACCACTATCATTTAACCATTGCAACTTGGACGGCCTAGGGTGCTTCAACATGGATAGTCCTAATTTTTCCACCATGGTTGTGCTTGCGACATTAGTACAACTACCACCATCAATAATCACACTACATACCTTGTCTTTCACGTAACACCTAGTGTGAAAGATGTTCTCCCGCTGCACTTCTTCAACTCCCTTTGTTTGCAAGCTCAATACTCTCCTTGCCACCAATGTCAAAGCATCAGGGGCTAAATATTCCTCTTCGGAAACGTCCTCCAATGGGGGCATGTCATCGGTGTCGGAATCTTCATTGTCGGTCACAATTTCACCATTGTCTCGCATCACCATGACCTGCTTGTTTGGGCATTGACTTGCTATGTGTCCCCTGCCTTGGCATTTAAAACACTTAATGTCACTATTCCTGGAGGTAGAAGCGTCGGTTTTACCTTGAGGAACGTGGCTGGTTGCATCTTGCTTTTGCTCGGTTTTCGACTTCGACGTGGATTGCTTCTCATCTTTCTTCCACTGATTCGGTTTCCAAGTGGATGTGCTCGGAATTTGGCTTGCACGTGTATTGCCTCTGCTCTTGAACTGGTTCTCAATCTTGATAGCCACATATCCTCCAACTCCACATAATGTTGTAATTCCACGACATTTTGAATTTCTTGGTTCAATCCAGCCAAAAATCTTGCCATAGTAGCCTCCCGATCCTCCTCTATGTTAGCTCTAATCATGGCCACTTCCATCTCCTTAAAATATTCCTCTACACTCCGGTTACCTTGCCTAAGACTTTGCAACTTATTATACAACTCCCGGTAGTAATAACTAGGAACAAATCGCTTCCTCATCACCCTTTTCATTTCCTCCCACGGATCTATAGGTGGCTCTCTATTTCTTCGCCTATTTATCACCAATTGATCCCACAAACAATTGCATAATCCGAAAATTCAATGGCTGCCAATTTGACTTTCCTAAGTTCGGAATAACTGTAACAATCAAATACAAACTCCACCTTTTTCTCCCACTCAAGGTATGCTTCAGGATCACTCTTTCCTTGGAATGATGGGATTTTCACCTGAATACTACCCAGGTTATTGTCTTCCCGATTCCTAACTTCTCTAAACCGCCCTGCACGTCTCCTATTACTGACAACCGAATCCCGATCATCTTCTTCATCAAAGCCAGCCCCATAATTATCTTCATCTTCAACCCTTACTTCCCTCGGTTGAACTCTTTCCCCTCTACGCACATTAGGAGCGTTTCGTGTCTGCTCTACACATGTGTTCTCCATCCGATCTATCCGTTCATGAACCTGCTCCAACTCCAACCTCATCACGCGCCTCATCTCGCTCATCATGGCCTTCATAAGTACTTTCGAATCAGCCAATTCCGTAGCACCTTCGGGAATACTCTTAGAATTGTTGCGAGACATGATTCCTGCAAAATAAAGTTAGAAAGAAAGGACCTCACAATTCTCTCCCTTACGTGTTTACACTCAAGAATGTGAATCACTCTACACTCATGTTTTCACTCAAACAAACATGGCTTTTAACCCTCTAATGTTCTCACCGCTCTTGCCTTTTTCCACTCGACAATTCTCTTTCAGTTCTTTTGGAACTAAACAAACAACTCCAAATTTTCCAGCAACAATTCACCAAGAACTCATCAAGAAAAATTAATGGTCAAAGGAAATTTCAGGAAGAAAAGAAACAAGAGAAAAGGCAACCAGTATGAAGTATATCAGAATGTTATATGAAATTCTGGAATCAAAATCAATTTAGATCACAAAGAAAGGGAAATAACAACTTTAGAATGGTCTGAGGTACAAAATTTGGATCAAATTGACAATGATGTCTTCTTTCTTTTCTTTCGATCTTTTCTTTTCAGCTCTTTTTTTTTTTTGCTGCTAATAATCCACAAAGAACAAACTCGATGAAGCGAAACTCAGTAAATTGAAACAAAACAGGATAGGATAAACCCGATTTGGAGTCTGCTGCTTTGATACCAAATGATGCGATTCTCGCCAAGAATAACGAGACCCGACAACTAAAGGAACCCAAGATCGTTCCACGATCAAATTTGAGTGACAAACCTTCGACCCGTTATTTACGACAAAAACAAGAATCTTGGTATAACTGACATCAACCCGTTGTTTAATGCGAAACAAGAACCTCAGTATATAGGAAGACGCCACAAACGGTGATGGAAAGCCGTTTGATAAGTCGATGAAGACGCCACAAACGGTGGTGGAAAGCCGTTTGATAAGTCAATGATGAACGCCACGAAAACTTCCGATAAGTTTGAATTAGTTCTTCAAGAACCAAAGAGAATACTCTCACAATTTTCTGAATGTTACTTTTTTATTAAAAATTGACTAAGATTAATATATATAGACATAAAGTAATCCTAATCTGGCCATATCTCCTCTTAAAGATGAGGACAATAAAACCTAAAATATCGATGGAGATATGACATAATCTATAAAGATATGAAATCTAAATATCCCTAGAATATCTCCATGAGATTTAAACTTCAAACAAATTTGATGATATCTTCTCTTGATCATCAACTATTCTAGAAGCTTCCTCAAACACTTGCTGAATTTAGCCTTGTCCAGAATCTTTTATAACTTGAATCAAATTGATGGATTTTTGTTGATCACGTGATTCATGTCCAATGGACCTCCTCGAATTTGCTTGAGCTCGAACCTCTTGAATCAGACTGTTGAGTTCATCTTTAAACTTCTTTCCTCATGCTCACGTAATCGGTCCAATTGGAACTTGTATTGGATCCTTGAAGTTGTGCTACGATTTGCATCAAAATCCTTTCAACGTCTTGCTTCATATGTGGCCAAAAGAAATGCTCTCTCAAAACATCTAAGGTCTTAGCCACACCAAAATGCCCCATTAATCCTCCCCCATGGGCTTCCCTAACAAGCAACTATCGCATGGAACTTTGAGGAATACATAGCTTGTTCTCACGAAACAAATACCCCTCATGCTTATAAAACTTGTCAAATGCCCCTTTTTTACATTCAGAAAAGACTTCCTTAAAATCATGATCATTCCAGTATAACACTTTGATATATTCAAATCCCAAAAACTTGGCATCAAGAGTTGAGATAAGAGCTTACCTGCAGGATAAGGCATCAGCTACTACATTTTCATTACCTTTCTTGTATTGGATTACATAAGGAAACATCTCGATGAACTCGATCCAACGTGTGTGCCTTCGGTTCAGCTTGCTTTGACCCTTTAAATGCTTCAAGGACTCATGGTCAATGTGAATGATGAACTCTTTAGACCACAAGTAATGCTACCATGTCTCCAAAGCCCTCACCAAAGCATAGAGCTCCTTGTCGTATGTGGAGTAGTTCAACGCAGCCCCGTTGAGCTTCTCACTGAAGTAAGCAATAGGCCTCTTCTCCTGCATAAGGACGGCACCTATACCAATACTGGAAGCATCACAGTCGATTTCAAAAGGTTTAGAAAAGTCCGGTAAAATCAGTAAATGAGCAGAACTTAGCTTTTCTTTCAAGGTATTGAATGCCTTCTCTTGCTCCTTGCCCCATCTAAAGCCAACTTCCTTTCTTGATGATCTCGGTCAAAGGAGCAGCTATGGTGCTAAAATTGCGTACAAATCTTCGATAGAATCCAGCAAGGCCATGGAAGCTTCGGACCTCAACAATGGTAGTGGGTGTAGGCCATTCCCGGATTGCTTTCACCTTCTCTTCATCCACTTCCACACCCCTGGAACTTACAACAAAACCAAGAAAAACAACACTTTCCAAGAAAAATTCACACTTCTTAAGGTTAGCATACAACTTCTCATGCCTTAGCACCTCAAGAACACACCTCAAATGATCCAAATGATTATGCTCAGTCTTGCTATAAATAAGAATATCATCAAAGTAAACAACAACAAATTTTCCAATGTAAGCACGCAAGACATGATTCATAAGGCTCATAAATGTGCTGGGTGCATTAGTCAATCCAAATGGCATCACTAACCACTCATACAATCCACTCTTGGTTTTAAATGCTATTTTCCACTCATCTCCTTCTTTCATGTGAATTTGATGGTACCCACTCTTCAAGTCAATCTTAGAAAATATAGTGGAACCATGCAATTCATCAAGCATATCATCCAATCGAGGAATAGGATAGCGATACTTTACCGTTATCTTATTCACAACTCGACAATCCACACACATCCTCCATGTGCCTTCTTTCTTGGGAACAAGCAACATGGGCACAGAGCATGAACTCATGCTTTCTCGAACATAGCCCTTGGTCAGCAGCTCATCAACTTGCTTTTGGAGTTCCTTTGCTTCTTCGGGACTACACCGATATGCTGGCCGGTTTGGAATGGGTGCTCCCGGGTTAAAATCAATTTGATGTTCGATCCCATGGATTGGTGGCAATCCCGGTGGCATCCCCTCAAGAAACACATCATCAAACTCCTGCAAAAGATAAACCACAACACTAGGCAAAGATGAGTTAAAATTAGTAGATAAGTAGGCCTCTTTGTACAAGAACAATATCATTGGTCTTTCATCCTTACTGTCAGCACCCCATTTTGGCCCACCGGCTTCCCACACGAGGATTCTCGACCGAAGCTCGGGACACTATTCATCACCCGGCAATCAGAGGCAAATAGGCGGGCACGGGGTCATGAGCAATAGGAGAAGAGCACGGTCCACTGAGAAAGGGGGAAGAGAGCGGTCAGAAGAACGAACGAACAAGGAATCCCGGAAACGAAGGAGTTGGCACTGTGGCACTATTCATCACCGAGTCACCGAAGTACCGAAAGGTGCCCAATATGGGACTCTAAAAATCCCTCTTAGTGCCAAAGTGACCAATGACACGTCCGGACGCATTTCCGGGGCAAGCCACATGAGCCGGGACACCCCGATCTCTCACGGACGCCTTTTCTGACAGAGCTCCCGGGGCCCGCTCCACTGACAAGCAGACGGCCCCCCTAAACGGGCCTACAGGCACCCAGGGACCACCAAGGTTGAGGAACAAGCTTCAGATGACCTTCCGGAACTCGACTCGGTTTCCCGAGGGACGTTTCAGTGGTCATGAACGTCCCCCGGCGAGCCTTCGAGGCACGTCCACGAAGAACAGAGATCACAACGATCCCCGAGCACCTCACAACGAGCCCCGAGCACCTCAAGACATTCAGGGAACACTGAGAAAATCCCAGTCACAAGTCCCTAGGCCTCCCCGGGCTGACGGTCCTCGGCCGAGGACGACGAGCCAACAATCCCCACGGGGCAAAAGGGTCACCGAAACGAATGTCAAGACGCACAAAGAGCAATCGGGGACCAGGGGACGCTCAACTCCACTCCGAATGTCCGAACAGGGCAAAACCGATTCTCGAGGCGCCGAGTCGCCCGAACGTCCGTTCACACGACATATGGCGATATTAGGCTCATTCAAATTCTCTTCATTCAAGCATTCCAAATCTATTAATTAATCGGGCATCAGAGATCGGACGCGCCTTCAATCAAGTCTCGAGCTTTTCCCGGCTTTTCTCTTAGTCAAATGGGACCCACAGCTCAGCCAAGCCAAGCCTCCAAGCCGCGGCTCAACCCCAAGCCACGGCTCAACCCCAAGCCGCGGCTCAATTCGGTGGCTCAAACCCAAGAAGCTCCCTCCACCACACAAATTCAAATATCTCTTACACCCATCACTTCCTATCACTTCCCCATCACCTCCCATCAACTTTCCCTTCTCTTCCTTTCCCCACACTCAACAAGACAACTTTCCCACCCTAATCTTCCCTCCAAAAATTCGGAACCCCTAAGCTTCCCCCTCTAATTGCACTTAAACTCACTAATTTGGCTCATTAAGGCATCCTATAAGTGCCTAATTGCAAGACACTTTAATGACAACTCAACTTCCATCATCTCTCTAGCTTTCTCACTCTAGGAAACCCTCTCCAAACCCTCTCAACTTCAGCATTATTTCAGAAATCGCACAGCCAAAGCACAGCCCGAAACCAAGGCAAAATTGCCGGAAAACTCAACCGTTTCCCGGCGACCGCCATCCAACCCGATCCAAGCTCAACCAAACTTCATATCCTACATGTATTCGACCTCCCGAGTCCATTTCCGGTGTTAGTTTTGCGATTTGAAGCTCCCAGCAGCCCGAACCAGCTCTGTCCAGAACCGGGCTCCTTAGACGGTTTCACGGCTTTCCGGGCTTCTTCGACGCCACTCCTTCCCACGACCATGGCGAGTCGTGCCATCACTTTCTAAGGGTTCCTCATGACCCTCACTCTCTCCCGTGACGAGGTGGTCACATGCCGAGAGCCGCTCAACCGCGCAAGGCCGCCCTTTTCCCAATCTTTTCCTTTACCGGGTTTTCACAGTTTTTTATCGGTTTCTCTTTGCATTTCCGGTTGAAATCAGTCGTGTGCACACCACGAGCTGGTCATGAACACCAAGAGCAGTCCCTTAGGAATCGGAGAAACTCGAGCCAGCTCGGTGCAACACCGGGAGCCCCCCTTGCAGCCGTTTCTACCCAAACAGCCCAGTCGGGTCTGTCCCTCTGATTTACTTTTCTGACCGGAACTTTGCAGGAGCATACAGGTCAGCTCGGGTTGAATCTCACTACGAGCCACCTAACACCGTGATCCTCAGTCAGTTAGGAGTCCAATGCCACAAATCTTGCAGCAAAATACCACCGGGAGCCTCCGGGACAGCCATTTCTTTCCGATCTGCCCAGTCGGGTCAGTTCCGCCCAGTTGGTTCTGTTTTCTGCTAGCTAACCCGACTTTGTTTTTGATTTCCAGGAAATATACTTGTCCAATCCTCATGAAATCACCACAGGCATGAACCTCGGTCAGTTAGGAGTCCAATGCCACCGACCTCGCATCAAAAGACCACCGAGAGCCTCCTATGGACCCATTTCTTCATCGGGTGCCAGTCGGGTCTGTTTTGTCCCGACTGGGTCTGTCTTTTTGTTACTGACCCTACTTCGTTTTTTATTTCCGGAAAATCTACGCTTGATCTCCTCCCGAAACCACCGCAGACGTGATCCTTGGTCTCTTGGGAATCCAATGCAACTGGCCCCGCACGAAAATTCCATCCCGATCAACCGGTACAGCCCCGACAAGCCGGACTGCCAGTCGGGTCTGCCGCCGACCCGACTTCACTGATTCGGGTCTGTTCGTTCCAGCCGAGTCTCCCGACTCCCTTCGCCACTTCTCCGACTCTTTCCCGCATCCCGGGGCTAGGTATAATCATTCCCGACTCAGAGAAGTTAGGACTTTTACGTTTTCTTTGCGTTTGTAGGGCGATAAGGTGGTCCATGACCGATTCACATGCAAGTTTATGTTTTTATGTGTTTTTACATCGCATTATGCATGTCTTCATCGTATATAATGCTAGCATGTCGGGAAATAGCTTGAATCGGAGTCGAGGAGACATCGTTGGCTCGGGCGAACCAAGGGAGCCTCTCGGCCTCACTCCAAGGGAGGTGGCCGAGAGCCCCTCTTGGCTTCCTCGGGCCATGGATGGCCTCCTTTCCCCGACTCAAGTCGTTTCCCGAGTTTTTACATTTTTTGCTTCCCCTGAGTCGGTGTCGTTTTATCGATTCCTCTAAATATCGTGTTTATGCTTGTTTGTATGTTTAATTGCGTTCCTAAGATCATGACGGCACCGGCTATGTAAAAATGCACGTTGTCATTGTGTTTGATGTTTTATGCATGCAAGAAACGGTCAAAACCGATTCTTGGAATTGATTGTAATCACAATTTTCATTTAATCGTTGGTTTCACGTTAATTCGTATGTTAGATGCGTTAGTATCGAACAATCATTCCATCGATCCGTAACAATTGAGATTTGAGGTCCCAATCATTAAAACATTCCACGAACGGGAAATGGGATGTGTCATTCGGTTAATTAAATCACTTGGATTAAATAATTGGACAAATTAAATATTAATTCGTAAACGCATCGATGGTTCATGGAACGACGGAAATGCCCTTTTCCTTTAGAAAACCACAATTTCAAAATACCGAGACGTGCGACACGAATAGAACCGACGTCTAGCGAATACTCGCGTGCTACGATTCGAGTCCGGGCCCGATTTGAGGCGGCTCGAGTTGAGACGCACGAGTCTTCCTTAGACTCCTTCGTGTCACAAGGTCTTCAATTTGCATACGAATATTACAATTTTACTATTCAAGGGCATAACCGTCATTCCGTGACTCACCGATACCCTAGGTGCTAGGGAGTCGGAAACATCTCGACCTATGGACGAAAAAGGGCCACCCGTTCGGGTGCGAGTCTCATTCGCACGGCCCATTCCGTTCACTTTCGGTTTTTCTATCTTCCTATTGTAGATTCGGTGGGAAGCATCTTATTTCAGTTACAAAACACAAAGAACCAGACTAATCATACATCTGGCATAATCAAACACTAGATAATGGATAGGCGGAATGATAGATTCCAATCTAGAGTCAAAACATGAGTTTGGCTAATTCGGTGAAACCGCAGTGTCACCTCACTGAATAAGAGTCTTAAAACAAACACACACATGTAATTGGCTTAGAACCCTATTCTAATCCACCATCTATGTTTGCCTAGGTTAGATACATTGTTTGCTAATCAACCCCGGTTAATAACTGATTAAATCACGTACATTCGGCCTAATACACAACTCGTTTGTATTCACCGATACTTATCAGTTGTTGTCTGTATTTCATGAGTTTTATCAGTTTTCTTCTGTTTTATTCTTGCTTTTGCCGATTTGTCGCGATTCGGGCCCGAGCCCATAGGTTACGTGTTACACGGGGTCCAATGCCCCAAACCACCGAACACGAGGTCCAACGCCTCCTAATTCACCGAGCGCGTGCAACCCGAGCGCGGAATGGGATCTAGCCTCGATTCACCGTTACACTCCGAACACGGCCTATGTGAAAGGCAAATTGGATTGGGCGTGTGAAACGGATCTAGATATCACCCGGGAGCTCGATCGACCCAACGGTTACGGTGGGAATCAACCGATTCTCCTGCAAACCGTTGGATCGATCGGACCCGACCCCCAGCTCCTTGAGCCCGCGTTGCCTTAATTCACTTATCGGTTATTCAAAATACATGGTGAGCCGGAGCGGAATAGTGGCCCAATGCAAACCGATCGGGATCCATTTACTTATTCGGTTATACTTTGTAATTGTTCGAGAGAACATTGTGAGGATTCTATTTGTATGTTCATTCATTTCCTTGTAAGGATCCTCGATCGGTGAGCGAGAGGTCCGAGTGCTGGATCGGTTAAGTTGGTCTATCGCCACCAAAGGGCGAGTAAGCTTGGATACTCGTGGTTTCGGTTCACGTAGGGAATCGACCATCACGGTTCGATGAACTGTAACGCTAAGATAGTGAACCGACTCCTCGATGCACAAATCTACTCATCTTTCGGACTCTTGGCCCAACTTGATCAATTCATCGAATTTACGGTGTCAAAACGGGCGAGTCGAGCGCAACTCTAAATCACGCGGTAAATAAACAAAATGGCAAGCCTAGCAAGCTAGAGTACCGAAAGGGTGTGCGGGATATAGGCCCGCACGTAATAGAACCCCCGAATTCGGAATTTCCGGTTTCGTACGACCATTGCCTTAGCATTTAGGTGTACCCCGTACCCCTAGACCCGGGTAACTTGCCGGCCCTCGACCTTCGGGTCGTAAAATGGCAAGTGGCGACTCCTTCTCACGTGCGTCCGTCACGCGTCCCCAGGAAGGTGGACACTCCCAAGCCACGTTTGCTTAGGCGAGAGCATGCGTGCCCCGACGAGATGAAATTCGGGTGCGCACAGCTTGGCGACTCCGCTGGAGACATCTAGAGGGTTCGGGCTCAATCCCGTTTGCTCGCTTGCTTGTCTATTTACTGCTTTCTGTCGTTTACCGCTTATCTGCTTACGCACATTTATTTCATGCATGCATTGCATATCATGCTAGCTTTAGGTACCTCGTCCGAAATCCCACGGGCGCCAAAGTAGGAAGCTATGTTAGTCAGAGGTTCCGAGTAAGGGAACGGATCGAGTCGGCTATGCCACCGAACCGGCCCCCAAAGATCCTCGCTCCATTTCAAGGAATTCACACCCTTGAGTCGGGAGCCCCCATCCATAGATAGCACGGTCCCTGTAGCACCAAACCATGCATCGTGTTATGCCTCCATGCAAGCCTTCAACCCGACTCCGACAATAGTCCATCGAGTCGGCCTGCGTGCCACTTGAGTCTTTTCTATTTCAAGAGCGATGTACCTTGTAATTTGTACTAAGCCGTGGGCATTTACTTTTCTCTATACATATGCATCATGTAGTTTTCAAAACACACTAGGATGTCGTTCACATTGACAAAGTCCTAAGCAGATTTTCTTATCGTCTTGGTAAGGGACGCCTTGCTCGGCCTCCTGCCCGCGCCTCGACAGAGCCCACCAATATACAAGGACCTCACTGACTCGCTACAGAACGCGAATGGTGTATATTCCGGGATAACATGATCGACCTCATCAACACTAGGTTCGATCACCGAGAGGTCGCTAAGAGACGATGAACTCGTCGGCCAACCACAACTTGGAGGGAGCTCTCCCAAACCCGCGACAAGCTACAGAGACACGATCAGGAGCTCGTTTGAGTGAACGCCGCCTTGGAGAGGTCTAGGAAAGGGCCTCATGAAGACCCACACATGCACTCTAGGATAGATGTCTCCGCAAGGCCCTCGCCTAGACCCGGTGCTTTCCAAGGCCGCGCTCGCTCAAACCTCGAGTGTGGTGGCAAATCAGCTTAAGGCTCTATTTTACAAAATTTGCATTGTACTTTGAACCTTTCGAGTCAATGTGAATGACAACATTAGCTTTTGAAAACTCACGCATTGCACGCATCCTATCCATTTACTGTTTTACACGACAATTAACACTACCACACAGTAGACAAAGTTGTGACCGCCTTTACAGGTGTACCAATCGTGGTCCTCACGCTTCCTCCACGGCGAGACGATTAGTAGCTCAAGGGCTAACCACCCAAGCAACACTAACTCCCCATTAATCCCGCGCAATCGATTATGTCGTTGCATAAGTGCTTCCATCAGCACAACTGAGCGTGCCATTTTCGCGTCGTGCGAGCACACTCCTACCTTGCCCATGCACGCATCCTCGACACACCTTGTGCATGTCTCTCAGTGCGCTCGCACGACGCCTACCAGGCTAGTTCAATCCCCTATGCCCTTACATTGAAATTGCGAATATCGTTTGCTCCTTCATTGTTTTCTTTTCCCATTGTAGGAAATTCTACACAAGAAGACAGCATGAATACTGATCGACCACAATTCAAACAACAAACGTCTCCCATCCATCCAGCTCCTTGGGATTTCAACACTAAGTCCCCATCCCTGCTCCACAAAGCAAGACCGCAAGCAAATTAGCATCACCGCATTGCGGCGCCTTGCGCTATTCCTCAGCATTGACCTTTGCTTTCACATTTCTTGCACTTTCCTATCAACCCCGCATTTATTGCATCGGGCTTTGGCCCCGCATTTACTGCATTGGGCTTCGACCCCACGTCGGGCTCCGACCCCGCATTTACTGCATTGGGCTTCGACCCCACGTCGGGCTCCGGCCTTGCATTTACTGCATTGGGCTTCGACCTCACGTCGGGCTCCGGCCCCGCATTTACTGCATTGGGCTTCGACCCCACGTCGGGCTCCGGCCCCGCATTTACTGCATTAGGCTTCGACCCCACATCGGGTTCCGATCCCGCATTTATTGCATCGGGCTTTGGCCCCGCATTTACTGCATTGGGCTTCGACCCCACGTCGGGCTCCGGCCCCGCATTTACTGCATTGGGCTTCGACCTCACGTCGGGCTCCGGCCCCGCATTTACTGCATTGGGCTTCGACCCCACCTCGGGCTCCGACCCCGCATTTATTGCATCGGGCTTTGGCCCCGCATTTACTGCATTGGGCTTCGACCCCACATCGGGCTCCGTACCCGCATTTATTGC
Organism: Punica granatum; assembly: GCF_007655135.1. Classification (NCBI taxonomy): domain Eukaryota; kingdom Viridiplantae; phylum Streptophyta; class Magnoliopsida; order Myrtales; family Lythraceae; genus Punica; species Punica granatum. Next base: position 11,458,244 of record NC_045132.1, read on the forward strand.
ATAGGGCTTCAGCCCCGCATCGGGCTCTGGCCCCGCATTTATTTCATCGGGCTTCGGCCCCGCATCGGGCTCCGGCCCTGCATCGGGCTCCGACCCCACATTTACTGCATTAAGCTTCGACCTCACATCGGCCTCCAGCCCTGCATTCACTTTTGGGTTTCGGCCCTGCATCGAGTTTCGGCCCCACTTTTGGGCTTCGGCCCCACTTTTGGGCTTCGGCCCCGCATCGGGCCTCGGTCCTGCATTTACTGCTTTCGGGCCTCGGTCCTACATTTACTGCTTTCGGGCCCCGGCCCAGTATTTACTGCTTTTGGGCTCCGGCCCCGTATTTACTGCTTTCAGGTTTTGACACCTCGCATTTACTGCTTTCAGGCTCAACTAAAATCCAAAATCGACTTGGATTCAAATTCATCCAAGCGATACTCCGAGGAGCAAGTCTAATCCTTCAACCGCAAAAGATCACAAGCAACAGCTCCGACGAACAGAGCATGGCCCTGCCCACCCGCCGCGAAAGTCACTAACACGGTCACATCTCCGACCGGAGAATGATCCCTGCCCACCCTCCACTGTGGCCATCAAACAGTCACTAGGGCAACATGCACTCTTCCCTAAACTCTCTTCTACATTTATTCACGAATGGGCTCCAGGCATGAACAAACCCTTCAAGTGGCACTAGGACCATCCCAGAGATGCTCTATTGGTTCTGTCGGACCTATTCGACTCGCCTGTCCTCATGAGACTCGGCTCCTCGAGCCTTCCCTAGGATGGCTGCGCATGCTAACCCATAATCGGGGAAAGTACACCTATGTGGCCCCTAGTCACGGTCTGCCCACTCCAGGGTGGTGATGACTAAACTCTCGGAATTGAGTGTCCCTCCCGCGCGGCACCCCATGGGTCGCACGCTGGACGATGGGACTTCCCATGGGATCACTTTACATTTCTTACCGAACATTCCACCAAACAATCACCTAATGCATCATCTTCTTTGTCATCTCTCACAGGGACACGCCAGTCACAAGCAAAGAACGATACACGGGTTCACATCCCCCTGAGAGTTCCTCTCGGACCCTTCCCTCATACTTCGACGAGGGAGGTTTCCGACGAATATGTACCCCCCACGAAGCCGAAGACAGAGACAATCGAACAAACCGTTCAAATTGGGCCCGGGGCAAATCGGGCCTTCCCCACTGTAAAGAACTATCACTGACAACATGCAACGGTAAGCCCTGAGGCAGGACACAATCAGCTTCAAGAGCGCCTATCCTCTAAAGGGCACCCTCCACGGGAGCGACAACGCACGATCGGGAACGACTATCGTACAAGGCGCCCGGCACAGATCACAAAGACCGGGGCATCCCCGTCCAACATTCACGCGGAGGCAACCTTGGTCACCCACACTCCTGGGGCAATTTTGTTTCCGTTTTAGACAATAGGGGAAAGGACTTGTAAAGTTTGTAAGGAAAAAGACGCGAGTTTGACTTTCGAGTGCATAAGAATCAGACTTCTGAGAAAACCAGCCATCACAAAATTGGGCTAGGACAACGAAGTACATCAAGTCTCCACGGGGCTAAGCAAACGAAAGTGGCTTCGGCGATGCAAAGTCGAGGAGTTTCAAACAAATACAAGGGGCACAATACAGACCCCAGCTGCGAAAAAAAAAAGAGTGAAAAGACGCGGGAAAAACCCGCCAACAAAGAAGAGAAGAGAGAGAGAAAAGAAGCGGGAAAAACCCGCCAACAAAAAAAATGGGGCAATGCCGAGGTTCACCAAAAGCACCGGCACCCCCAATCCTAAAGAAATGAAATCCCGACAAAAAGGGAAGCAGCAGTCGCAACTCCTCGACGAAGACAGAACGTAATGCACTCGGAGGTCGAATCATTCGAACCCTCCGCCCTTGCAAACTCGAGAGGCAAAAGAATCGGGCCCGCTAGGTCGAAAACCCCTCGGGGCGACCTAGGCAAAAGCTAGGGCAAAAGAGAGGCACGACTGAAAATCTCGAGACGGGCGATCGTGGCAAAAGGAGAGTTTGTCCCCTTTAGGTTGAGAGGTACGGCCCCGATGCGGGTGACCGTAGCAAAAGGAGAGTAAAATGAGAGATAAACAAAGCAGTCACCCTAGGGCCTTCGCACATTGCGCGGACCAGGGATCCCCAAGGGAAATGACTAGGTTATCTATTCCGACAAGGTCCCTGATCGGCTCTCCTACCGGATTCAACCGTCCAAGGCGGATTCTTCCTCAAGCACAGCGGGCGACCAAGCACGCAATCCAAGCAATTCAAGACAACCAACACCAACCGAAGGACGGAAGAGAATGGGGGTACATCTCACGGCAGGCGTGAACCCTTGTATCCTTTCAGCCTTGGGCAACGTGCTCTCCAAGCTTTCCTTTTTCTCTTTGTCATTGCATAACTCCAGAATGGGTCACAGTCACCCTTCAATCGGCTACCATAAAGCCAAAATCCTAGACATTTCTTTCCGGGAGTCTAGTTATAACACTCTGGAAATGACTAGACCAAGGTCTGATCAAATTTGAACAAAAATTCCCCATGCGCGTTACAAATGCAGCCGCCCTATGGCACCTTGATGAGAAGGGTCCTAAACTCACAGGCGCGTCGAACAACCGATAGAGCCACTTGGGCACCTTTGAGAACGTCTCGATATGCCCATGCAAGGCCAACAGGAGCCCCGGAGGCCTCACATCGAGGCCTCTGAAAGCGGGACCCCCATTCGCATCACCAAATCAAAAACTTTCCACGGGTCGCCCAGGCGACCCGAAACTGAAGAGCATGCGTTACAAATACTTCCTTTTACCTGTGCTTACAAATCGCTAGTAATCCCATGACTTATTAATGATGTTAGGATCACAGGTACAACCACCAACAAGAACTACGACGGACTCTGATTTCCGACCCCTCGGGATACGTAGGCGCTCTACCCTAGAGCTCGAGTCCCTCATCGCATGACCGGGGCATCTCTAGCAAACTATAATCGCCCCTGCGATAAAGCCGGCACCTGGCAGAGCAACAAGCAATCGCCCTAGCAGCAAAGCTGGCTTCCAGCAGATCAAACACACCGCCACCCCAGGGGCAGAGCACCAACGAAGCAACTTCATCGCGATGCGCATGGAACCCCAAGGGGCATCTCCTCCTTGACGAACACGCGATTGGCTCATACGACAGATCGGGGCTTCGAACCGAATGGAGGGCATTATAGAGAATCCTCTTGACCCTAGCTCAAGGAAACAACAAATGACAAGCTCGACTTGGAATGGGACAATCTGCCTCTACCAACATCCCCGACATACCGACTAGCATCCATCTCCACCTCTACCTTCCCTTACACTCTGCACACTTACAGCTTTCAGGACTTCGCGTCCCCGGACTTTGCGTCCGGTTACTGCTTTCCGGACTCCGCGTCCACTTTACTGCTTTCAGGACTTCGCGTCCCCGGACTTTGCGTCCGGTTACTGCTTTAAGGACTTCGCGTCCCTGGACTTTGCGACCGATTTACTGCTTTCAGGACTTCGCGTCCCCGGACTTTGCGTCCGGTTACTGCTTTCCGGACTCCGCGTCCACTTTACTGCTTTAAGGACTTCGCGTCCGGTTACTGCTTTCCGGACTCCGTGTCCACTTTACCGCTTTCAGGACTTCGCGTCCCCGGACTTTGCGTCCGGTTACTGCTTTCAGGACTTCGCGTCCCTGGACTTTGCGTCCGATTACTGCTTTCCGGACTCCGCGTCCACTTTACTGCTTTCAGGACTTCGCGTCCCCGGACTTTGCATCCGGTTACTGCTTTCAGGACTTCGCGTCCCCGGACTTTGCGTCCGGTTACTGCTTTCCGGACTCCGCGTCCACTTTACTGCTTTCAGGACTTCGCGTCCCTGGACTTTGCGTCCGGTTACTGCTTTCAGGACTTCGCGTCCCCGGACTGTGCGTCCGGTTTACTGCTTTCGGGACTTCGCGTCCCCGGACTGTGCGTCCGGTTTACTGCTTTCGGGACTTCGCGTCCCTGGACTGTGCATCCGGTTTACTGCTTTCAGGACTTCGCGTCCCCGGACTTTGCGTCCGGTTACTACTTTCCGGACTCCGCGTCCACTTTACTGCTTTCAGGACTTCGCGTCCTCGAACTTTGCGTCCGGTTTACTGCTTTCAGGACTTCGCGTCCCTGGACTTTGCGTCCGGTTACTGCTTTCCGGACTCCGCGTCCACTTTACTGCTTTCAGGACTTCGCGTCCCCGGACTTTGCGTTCGGTTACTGCTTTCCGGACTCCGCGTCCACTTTATTGCTTTCAGGACTTCGCGTCCCCGGACTTTGCGTCCGGTTACTGCTTTCCAGACTCCGCGTCCACTTTATTGCTTTCAGGACTTTGCGTCCGGTTACTGCTTTCCGGACCTCGCGTCCACTTTATTACTTTCCGGACTTCAAGTCCACATTTACTGCTTCTCGGACTTCGCGTCCACGGACTTCTCGTCCATTTTACTGCTTTCTGCGGGGTTTGGCCCTTCACCTACCACTTCACATTCCCCAAATTCCGCTCACGCCACTATCTCATGACAGGGGGAGGGGCGAGCTACCACAGAGAACGACGATAGAAGCGGCCGCCGGGACCAAAAAGGGTGCCTCTCATGATCTTTGGCTACATCCTCTAACCGAGCATGCAACCAAAGAGGGGCAAGCTGTCAGCACCCCATTTTGGCCCACCGGCTTCCCACACGAGGATTCCCGACCGAAGCTCGGGACACTATTCATCACCCGGCAATCAGAGGCAAATAGGCGGGCACGAAGTCATGAGCAATAGGAGAAGAGCACGGTCCACTGAGAAAGGGGGAAGAGAGCGGTTAGAAGAACGAACGAACAAGGAATCCCGGAAACGAAGGAGCTGGCACTGTGGCACTATTCATCACCGAGTCACCGAAGTACCGAAAGGTGCCCAATATGGGACTCCAAAAATCCCTCTCAGTGCCAAAATGACCAATGGGCCGGGACACCCCGATCTCTCACGGACGCCTTTTCTGACAAAGCTCCCGGGGCCCGCTCCACTGACAAGCAGACAGTCCCCCTAAACGGGCTTACAGGCACCCAGGGACCACCAAGGTTGAGGAACAAGCTTCAGATGACCTTCCGGAACTCGACTCGGTTTCCCGAGGGACGTTTCAGTGGTCATGAACGTCCCCCGGCGAGCCTTCGGGGCACGTCCACGAAAAACAGAGATCACAACGATCCCCGAGCACCTCACAACGAGCCCCGAGCAACTCAAGACATTCAAGGAACACTGAGAAAATCCCAGTCACAAGTCCCTAGGCCTCCCCGGGCTGACGGTCCTCGGCCGAGGACGACGAGCCAACAATCCCCACGGGGCAAAAGGGTCACCGAAACGAATGTCAAGACGCACAAAGAGCAATCGGGGACCAGGGGACGCTCAACTCCACTCCGAATGTCCAAACAGGGCAAAACCGATTCTCGAGGCGCCGAGTCGCCCGAACGTCCGTACACACGACATATGGCGATATTAGGCTCATTCAAATTCTCTTCATTCAAGCATTCCAAATCTATTAATTAATCGGGCATTAGAGATCGGATGCGCCTTCAATCAAGTCTCGAGCTTTTCCCGGCTTTTCTCTTAGTCAAATGGGACCCACAGCTCAGCCAAGCCAAGTCTCCAAGCCGCGGCTCAACCCCAAGCCACGGCTCAACCCCAAGCCGCGGCTCAATTCGGTGGCTCAAGCCCAAGAAGCTCCCTCCACCACACAAATTCAAATATCTCTTACACCCATCACTTCCTATCACTTCCCCATCACCTCCCCCATGGGCTTCCCTAACAAGCAACTCTCGCATGGAACTTTGAGGAATACATAGCTTGTTCTCACGAAACAAATACCCCTCATGCTTATAAAACTTGTCAAATGCCCCTTTTTTACATTCAGAAAAGACTTCCTTAAAATCATGATCATTCCAGTATAACACTTTGATATATTCAAATCCCAAAAACTTGGCATCAAGAGTTGAGATAAGAGCTTACCTGCAGGATAAGGCATTAGCTACTACATTTTCATTACCTTTCTTGTATTGGATTACATAAGGAAACATCTCGATGAACTCGATCCAACGTGTGTGCCTTCGGTTCAGCTTGCTTTGACCCTTTAAATGCTTCAAGGACTCATGGTCAATGTGAATGATGAACTCTTTAGACCACAAGTAATGCTACCATGTCTCCAAAGCCCTCACCAAAGCATAGAGCTCCTTGTCGTATGTGGAGTAGTTCAACGCAGCCCCGTTGAGCTTCTCACTGAAGTAAGCAATAGGCCTCTTCTCCTGCATAAGGACGGCACCTATACCAATACTGGAAGCATCACAGTCGATTTCAAAAGGTTTAGAAAAGTCCGGTAAAATCAGTAAATGAGCAGAACTTAGCTTTTCTTTCAAGGTATTGAATGCCTTCTCTTGCTCCTTGCCCCATCTAAAGCCAACTTCCTTTCTTGATGATCTCGGTCAAAGGAGCAGCTATGGTGCTAAAATTGCGTACAAATCTTCGATAGAATCCAGCAAGGCCATGGAAGCTTCGGACCTCAACAATGGTAGTGGGTGTAGGCCATTCCCGGATTGCTTTCACCTTCTCTTCACCCACTTCCACACCCCTGGAACTTACAACAAAACCAAGAAAAACAACACTTTCCAAGAAAAATTCACACTTCTTAAGGTTAGCATACAACTTCTCATGCCTTAGCACCTCAAGAACACACCTCAAATGATCCAAATGATTATGCTCAGTCTTGCTATAAATAAGAATATCATCAAAGTAAACAACAACAAATTTTCCAATGTAAGCACGCAAGACATGATTCATAAGGCTCATAAATGTGCTGGGTGCATTAGTCAATCCAAATGGCATCACTAACCACTCATACAATCCACTCTTGGTTTTAAATGCTATTTTCCACTCATCTCCTTCTTTCATGTGAATTTGATGGTACCCACTCTTCAAATCAATCTTAGAAAATATAGTGGAACCATGCAATTCATCAAGCATATCATCCAATCGAGGAATAGGATAGCGATACTTTACCGTTATCTTATTCACAACTCGACAATCCACACACATCCTCCATGTGCCTTCTTTCTTGGGAACAAGCAACATGGGCACAGAGCATGAACTCATGCTTTCTCGAACATAGCCCTTGGTCAGCAGCTCATCAACTTGCTTTTGGAGTTCCTTTGCTTCTTCGGGACTACACTGATATGCTGGCCGGTTTGGAATGGGTGCTCCCGGGTTAAAATCAATTTGATGTTCGATCCCATGGATTGGTGGCAATCCCGGTGGCATCCCCTCAAGAAACACATCATCAAACTCCTGCAAAAGATAAACCACAACACTAGGCAAAGATGAGTTAAAATTAGTAGATAAGTAGGCCTCTTTGTACAAGAACAATATCATTGGTCTTTCATCCTTACTGTCAGCACCCCATTTTGGCCCACCGGCTTCCCACACGAGGATTCCCGACCGAAGCTCGGGACACTATTCATCACCCGGCAATCAGAGGCAAATAGGCGGGCACGGGGTCATGAGCAATAGGAGAAGAGCACGGTCCACTGAGAAAGGGGGAAGAGAGCGGTCAGAAGAACGAACGAACAAGGAATCCCGGAAACGAAGGAGTTGGCACTGTGGCACTATTCATCACCGAGTCACCGAAGTACCGAAAGGTGCCCAATATGGGACTCTAAAAATCCCTCTTAGTGCCAAAGTGACCAATGACACGTCCGGACGCATTTCCGGGGCAAGCCACATGAGCCGGGACACCCCGATCTCTCACGGACGCCTTTTCTGACAGAGCTCCCGGGGCCCGCTCCACTGACAAGCAGACGGCCCCCCTAAACGGGCCTACAGGCACCCAGGGACCACCAAGGTTGAGGAACAAGCTTCAGATGACCTTCCGGAACTCGACTCGGTTTCCCGAGGGACGTTTCAGTGGTCATGAACGTCCCCCGGCGAGCCTTCGAGGCACGTCCACGAAGAACAGAGATCACAACGATCCCCGAGCACCTCACAACGAGCCCCGAGCACCTCAAGACATTCAGGGAACACTGAGAAAATCCCAGTCACAAGTCCCTAGGCCTCCCCGGGCTGACGGTCCTCGGCCGAGGACGACGAGCCAACAATCCCCACGGGGCAAAAGGGTCACCGAAACGAATGTCAAGACGCACAAAGAGCAATCGGGGACCAGGGGACGCTCAACTCCACTCCGAATGTCCGAACAGGGCAAAACCGATTCTCGAGGCGCCGAGTCGCCCGAACGTCCGTTCACACGACATATGGCGATATTAGGCTCATTCAAATTCTCTTCATTCAAGCATTCCAAATCTATTAATTAATCGGGCATCAGAGATCGGACGCGCCTTCAATCAAGTCTCGAGCTTTTCCCGGCTTTTCTCTTAGTCAAATGGGACCCACAGCTCAGCCAAGCCAAGCCTCCAAGCCGCGGCTCAACCCCAAGCCACGGCTCAACCCCAAGCCGCGGCTCAATTCGGTGGCTCAAACCCAAGAAGCTCCCTCCACCACACAAATTCAAATATCTCTTACACCCATCACTTCCTATCACTTCCCCATCACCTCCCATCAACTTTCCCTTCTCTTCCTTTCCCCACACTCAACAAGACAACTTTCCCACCCTAATCTTCCCTCCAAAAATTCGGAACCCCTAAGCTTCCCCCTCTAATTGCACTTAAACTCACTAATTTGGCTCATTAAGGCATCCTATAAGTGCCTAATTGCAAGACACTTTAATGACAACTCAACTTCCATCATCTCTCTAGCTTTCTCACTCTAGGAAACCCTCTCCAAACCCTCTCAACTTCAGCATTATTTCAGAAATCGCACAGCCAAAGCACAGCCCGAAACCAAGGCAAAATTGCCGGAAAACTCAACCGTTTCCCGGCGACCGCCATCCAACCCGATCCAAGCTCAACCAAACTTCATATCCTACATGTATTCGACCTCCCGAGTCCATTTCCGGTGTTAGTTTTGCGATTTGAAGCTCCCAGCAGCCCGAACCAGCTCTGTCCAGAACCGGGCTCCTTAGACGGTTTCACGGCTTTCCGGGCTTCTTCGACGCCACTCCTTCCCACGACCATGGCGAGTCGTGCCATCACTTTCTAAGGGTTCCTCATGACCCTCACTCTCTCCCGTGACGAGGTGGTCACATGCCGAGAGCCGCTCAACCGCGCAAGGCCGCCCTTTTCCCAATCTTTTCCTTTACCGGGTTTTCACAGTTTTTTATCGGTTTCTCTTTGCATTTCCGGTTGAAATCAGTCGTGTGCACACCACGAGCTGGTCATGAACACCAAGAGCAGTCCCTTAGGAATCGGAGAAACTCGAGCCAGCTCGGTGCAACACCGGGAGCCCCCCTTGCAGCCGTTTCTACCCAAACAGCCCAGTCGGGTCTGTCCCTCTGATTTACTTTTCTGACCGGAACTTTGCAGGAGCATACAGGTCAGCTCGGGTTGAATCTCACTACGAGCCACCTAACACCGTGATCCTCAGTCAGTTAGGAGTCCAATGCCACAAATCGTGCAGCAAAATACCACCGGGAGCCTCCGGGACAGCCATTTCTTTCCGATCTGCCCAGTCGGGTCAGTTCCGCCCAGTTGGTTCTGTTTTCTGCTAGCTAACCCGACTTTGTTTTTGATTTCCAGGAAATATACTTGTCCAATCCTCATGAAATCACCGCAGGCATGATCCTCAGTCAGTTAGGAGTCCAATACCACCGACCTCGCATCAAAAGACCACCGAGAGCCTCCTATGGACCCATTTCTTCATCGGGTGCCAGTCGGGTCTGTTTTGTCCCGACTGGGTCTGTCTTTTTGTTACTGACCCTACTTCGTTTTTTATTTCCGGAAAATCTACGCTTGATCTCCTCCCGAAACCACCGCAGACGTGATCCTTGGTCTCTTGGGAATCCAATGCAACTGGCCCCGCACGAAAATTCCATCCCGATCAACCGGTACAGCCCCGACAAGCCGGACTGCCAGTCGGGTCTGCCGCCGACCCGACTTCACTGATTCGGGTCTGTTCGTTCCAGCCGAGTCTCCCGACTCCCTTCGCCACTTCTCCGACTCTTTCCCGCATCCCGGGGCTAGGTATAATCATTCCCGACTCAGAGAAGTTAGGACTTTTACGTTTTCTTTGCGTTTGTAGGGCGATAAGGTGGTCCATGACCGATTCACATGCAAGTTTATGTTTTTATGTGTTTTTACATCGCATTATGCATGTCTTCATCGTATATAATGCTAGCATGTCGGGAAATAGCTTGAATCGGAGTCGAGGAGACATCGTTGGCTCGGGCGAACCAAGGGAGCCTCTCGGCCTCACTCCAAGGGAGGTGGCCGAGAGCCCCTCTTGGCTTCCTCGGGCCATGGATGGCCTCCTTTCCCCGACTCAAGTCGTTTCCCGAGTTTTTACATTTTTTGCTTCCCCTGAGTCGGTGTCGTTTTATCGATTCCTCTAAATATCGTGTTTATGCTTGTTTGTATGTTTAATTGCGTTCCTAAGATCATGACGGCACCGGCTATGTAAAAATGCACGTTGTCATTGTGTTTGATGTTTTATGCATGCAAGAAACGGTCAAAACCGATTCTTGGAATTGATTGTAATCACAATTTTCATTTAATCGTTGGTTTCACGTTAATTCGTATGTTAGATGCGTTAGTATCAAACAATCATTCCATCGATCCGTAACAATTAAGATTTGAGGTCCCAATCATTAAAACATTCCACGAACGGGAAATGGGATGTGTCATTCGGTTAATTAAATCACTTGGATTCAATAATTGGACAAATTAAATATTAATTCGTAAACGCATCGATGGTTCATGGAACGGCGGAAATGCCCTTTTCCTTTAGAAAACCACAATTTCAAAATACCGAGACATGCGACACGAATAGAACCGACGTCTAGCGAATACTCGCGTGCTACGATTCGAGTCCGGGCCCGATTTGAGGCGGCTCGAGTTGAGACGCACGAGTCTTCCTTAGACTCCTTCGTGTCACAAGGTCTTCAATTTGCATACGAATATCACAATTTTACTATTCAAGGGCATAACCGTCATTCCGTGATTCACCGATACCCTAGGTGCTAGGGAGTCGGAAACATCTCGACCTATGGACGAAAAAGGGCCACCCGTTCGGGTGCGAGTCTCATTCGCACGGCCCATTCCGTTCACTTTCGGTTTTTCTATCTTCCTATTGTAGATTCGGTGGGAAGCATCTTATTTCAGTTACAAAACACAAAGAACCGGACTAATCATACATCTGGCATAATCAAACACGAGATAATGGATAGGCGGAATGATAGATTCCAATCTAGAGTCAAAACATGAGTTTGGCTAATTCGGTGAAACCGCAGTGTCACCTCACTGAATAAGAGTCTTAAAACAAACACACACATGTAATTGGCTTAGAACCCTATTCTAATCCACCATCTATGTTTGCCTAGGTTAGATACATTGCTTGCTAATCAACCCCGGTTAATAACTGATTAAATCACGTACATTCGGCCTAATACACAACTCGTTTGTATTCACCGATACTTATCAGTTGTTGTCTGTATTTCATGAGTTTTATCAGTTTTCTTCTGTTTTATTCTTGCTTTTGCCGATTTGTCGCGATTCGGGCCCGAGCCCATAGGTTACGTGTTACACGGGGTCCAATGCCCCAAACCACCGAACGAGGTCCAACGCCTCCTAATTCACCGAGCGCATGCAACCCGAGCGCGGAATGGGATCTAGCCTCGATTCACCGTTACACTCCGAACATGGCCTATGTGAAAGGCAATTTGGATTGGGCGTGTGAAACGGATCTAGATATCACCCGGGAGCTCGATCGACCCAACGATTACGGTGGGAATCAACCGATTCTCCTGCAAACCGTTGGATCGATCGGACCCGACCCCCAGCTCCTTGAGCCCGCGTTGCCTTAATTCACTTATCGGTTATTCAAAATACATGGTGAGCCGGAGCGGAATAGTGGCCCAATGCAAACCGATCGGGATCCATTTACTTATTCGGTTATACTTTGTAATTGTTCGAGAGAACATTGTGAGGATTCTATTTGTATGTTCATTCATTTCCTTGAAAGGATCCTCGATCGGTGAGCGAGAAGTCCGAGTGCTGGATCGGTTAAGTTGGTCTATCGCCACCAAAGGGCGAGTAAGCTTGGATACTCGTGGTTTCGATTCACGTAGGGAATCGACCATCACGGTTCGATGAACTGTAACGCTAAGATAGTGAACCGACTCCTCGATGCACAAGTCTACTCATCTTTCGGACTCTTGGCCCAACTTGATCAATTCATCGAATTTACGGTGTCAAAACGGGCGAGTCGAGCGCAACTCTAAATCACGCGGTAAATAAACAAATGGCAAGCCTAGCAAGCTAGAGTACCGAAAGGGTGTGCGGGATATAGGCCCGCACGTAATAGAACCCCCGAATTCGGAATTTCCGGTTTCGTACGACCATTGCCTTAGCATTTAGGTGTACCCCGTACCCCTAGACCCGGGTAACTTGCCGACCCTCGACCTTCGGGTCGTAAAATGGCAAGTGGCGACTCCTTCTCACGTGCGTCCGTCACGCGTCCCCGGGAAGGTGGACACTCCCAAGTCGCGTTTGCTTAGGCGAGCGCATGCGTGCCCCGACGAGATGAAATTCGGGTGCGCACACTTACTAACACTCTCTAACTCTCTTTCTTTTGTGAAGAAACTCATTTTCTTCCCCTCTTTTCTTTTCATGGCTGAACTCTCACATTTTTCTTTCTTTTCACTCTCTTTCTCACTTTTCTCTCGAATTTCTTTCCTCTCACTTTTACTCTCTTTTTCTTTTGGTTCACCACTCTCTTACTTTCTTTTGAACTCTTAGCACTGGACTTCTTGATTTGGAGTTGTTGATGCGAACCCCGTCGAACCCATCGTGGAACCCAGCAATAATAATATGGAATCAAATTCGGATCGTCCAAGATAGAGATTTCGAAGGGTGGAATATTGACCCCGTAGCTATGTAGAGCTAGAAACTAATATTATACGAAGCTTAAGAACTACAAGTAATCGACTTGCAACCCTTGAAGCATAAGTTCAACAAGAACAATTTGGACAATATCTCTCACACAAGATAGAAAATGGCAGAAAGTTGTGAAAAAAATAACCTAAGGAAGAGCTTATAAGACAACTAAGGAAAGCACAAGTTCCTAGCATATTCTAGAAGTCATATTCCAATCAGATTTGGTGGTCATCTTTTAGAAGGCATATCCCAACCAGATTCCAACCAGATTTGGTGGCCATCTTCTAGAAGACATATCCCAACCAGATTTGAGGTAGTTGTGGTCATCCTTTAATGCCCCGATGTGTACTGATGAGGTCCAGCACTCTTGATGACCAAAATCAGCCCCGAGTCGACTTGTTCGTCTCTCGAACTGCGTGCCTCTTCCCAAATATGCATCCATAAGTTCTGCAAGGCTTGCTCCAATTTCTTGGCACGTGCTCTGGTGACAGGTCCGGTAGAAATATGCAACATGTCCTCATGCTCGGAGTCCAGCTCAACCCTATCAGTTGCTCTTCGAACACTTGATGTGGTGGCAGCGGGGCAAGTGTCATGCTTCGACCATCCTTGATGAAGCTATACCGATTCTTGTACCCGTCATATGTAGTTCTTCGATCAAATTGCCATGGCCTCTCGAGTAACAAATGGCTGGCTATCATAGGAACTACATCACACAAAACTTCATCATGGTACTTCCCAATAGAAAATGAGATCAACACTTGTTTTGTCACCTTTAATTCACCCCTCTCATTCAGCCACTGAAGCCTATATGGCCTCGGATGCTTTTGAGTGCTCAAACCAAGCTTCTCCACCATCAGCTTGCTTGCCACATTCACAGTGCTTCCTCCATCAATAATCAGTCCACATACTCGATCATTCACGTGGCATCGAGTGTAGAAAATATTCTCTCTTTGGAGCTCATCACCATCTTCTCTGGCTTGCACATGTAGAGCTCTCAAAATAACTAGAGTTTGACTCGATACAGCATGCTCCACATCATCGGCATCTTCAAGTGATGGTATAGAGTCCGCGTCACTCACATGCTCATCTGCACTTTCAATCTCGCCATTATCTAACATAGTCATGGCTCTCTTGTTCGGGCATTGAGAAGCAAAATGACCAGAATCCAAACAACGAAAGCACTTTATATCACGGTTTCTTTGAGGTTGGGAAGAAGAGTTACCCCTCTCCTTAGAATCAAATGATGGCTTGGCTGTGGGCTTGTCTCCCTTGGCCTTCTCCTCTTGCTTCGAACCAACCCATTTAGGTCCAACCCCTTCAAACTTGGAAGTCCACTTCGAATTCGAATTAGAGGATTCGAATCTGGATGACGATTGTCCCCCTTTCTTGTGCTGCCTCTCAACCTTCATAGCCATGTGTACCAATTCTTCAAGCTCCACATAATGGTGCAGCTCCACAATATTGGCAATCTCCCGATTAAGTCCACTAATGAACCGAGCCATGGTTGCCTCTCGATTCTCCTCAACATTGGCGCGAATCATGGCAATCTCCATTTCCTTGTGGTACTCCTCTACGGTCTTAGACCCTTGCTTAAGATTCTGCAGCTTCAGGTGTAAATCTCGGTAGTAATGAGATGGGACAAACCTCCTCCGCATGACAGCTTTCATTTCCTCCCAATTGTCAATAGGTCGCTCCCCATTTCGGCGTCTACTCACCATTAATTGATCCTGTACGGACCCGAATGTGGACTCTCGTCGGGGCCCGCATCACGCGCTTTTGGATCGCCCGGCTTGGGGGTGTCCACCTTCCCGTGGGGACGCGTGACGGACACGCGTGAGAGAAGGAGTCGCCACTTATCATTTTACGACCCGAAGGTCGAGGGCGGATAAGTTACCCGGGTCTAGGGGTATGGAACACCTAGTTTGTCGTTAAGGCATTGATCTGTGCGGAACCGGAAAATCCGTGTTCGGGGGTTCATGTTACGTGCGGGCCTATATCCCGCACGCCCTTTCGGTACTCTGGTTTGCTAGGCTTGCATGTTTTATGATTTACCGCATGAATTAAGCTGCACTCGGCTCACACGTTTTGACACCGGAGATTCGGTGAACCAAACGATGTCGGTTGAGAAGCCGAGAGAGAAGTAAGCCCGTATGTCGGGGAGTTGGTTCACAATCTTGCGTTACAGCTCATCGAACCATGGAGGTTGAATCCCTGCGTGAACCAGAACCGCGAGTTCTTGGATTTACTTGTATCTGGGCAAGCATTAGACCGATTCGATTAATTCGACTCTCGGACCGTTCGCTCACCGACTGGAATTCTTACAGAATAAATGTACAAAATAAAATCCTTACAATGCTCTTGAAAACAATAAATACAAATTACAAAAGGGTCGAATTCCAGTCGTTTCGCGTTCGGTTATTATTCCACTCTAACTCACCGTGAGTTTAGGGAAAAGACCGAAGAACTGAAATTCAATGGACGCTCTCACCGAATAGGGCGTTGAACCCTGTGAGTGATGATTAGGGTGTTGGACCCTGTGCTCGATGATTAGGGCATTGCACCCTAATATTATTCGGCCTAGGGATCAGGCTCGACCCGCATGGCAAACAGGTGCGGAAAGATAACACGCAACATGTTAATAACAGACAAAGTGTTTGTTATTGTCGTGTTTACGTGAATTAACAGATTATTAACCCAGGGGTGTTTTTGCAAGCAAATGTCATATGCTAAACAATCAAACATGTGCCAATGTTTTAGCATTTGGCTTTGTTTTGAGAACTTGACAAAGAGAGTCCAATCTCATGTGTGTGGATTGCTTTTACAGTTGTTCTGTATTGTGACACTGAATTTCCACTGAATTAGCCAAACTCGTGTTTTGACTCTAGATTTGGAATCTAGAATTCCTCCTAACCATTATCTAGTGTTTGGTTAGGTCGAGTGAAAGGTTAATCAGCATTTTGCATGTTTTCTGACAGAGATAACCGTTCTAATTACCCGAGTCTATGTTAGGATGACAGAAACTCATCAGTTAGATAGGAAAAGGCTATGCAGATGAACCTGCACCTGAACAGGTAGCCCGATCTTATCTCGTACTGTAGTGTTTCTGTCATGCTAACCCTAAGAGTGTCGCTGAATTGTGAAAAGACGATTTTTGCCCTTTATTTGAAAGTTGTTCTTCAGAAAAGGGGAAACATCGCAGTGCGAGCTACCTCGGCCCGTAGCCGGTGTCGACCAATTCCCTAGATCGTCCAGGCTTGTGCAAGAACCCCGAAAAAGCCAAAGAACCGGTCGATCTGCCCGGAAGTGATCTAGAAAGATCTTCTGTATCCTGACCTGAGCTACTTGGAATCAAGTAAAAACTCAAGTTGAGACACAGAAGCCCTTTTTAGACGTCCATGCTACATCGGACCGCGCGTTTCGGGTTTTGAAATTGATAAGTTTGAAAAGGGCACCAACGTCATTTGACGACTCGTCGACGCGAGTTATCAGTTAATGACCAATTCGTGTAAAATTGTTTAGATTGAATGAATTAACCGTGTGAACGTCCCGATTAACCCATTCATAAAATTAATGCTTAAGGTTATTGCCGAATGCATTAATTAAGAAAACAATTCGTGATTCGACGACCAAAATGAATCCATAATGATCAAGGATAATTCGGTTGAATAACCGACAATATCCTTATAACCGAATGGATCCGAATGAGTCCTCGATACATGAATCCATGCACGTTTATTTTTAAAAGAGTCTTTAAACGATACTTTAACATAGGAATCGTAAAGACATTGAAGTTAAAAATTCACACAATCCGATAAATGAATTTAACTCGAGATAAGGAAATCATTCTTGACCCAAGGAAGGCCAAGAAGCCCTCGGCTTCATCTTATAAAAGGTGGCCGAAAGTTCTCATGGCTCCATTCGAGTCACAAATGATTTCCTAGTCGCGGTTTAATTATTTTTCGCATGCTCAAACATCAACCATGATGAATAACACTTCTTTTTAACAAAAAAGCCAGTGTTATCATGATTTGCTTAACTCAATTAAACATACAAACATTCACAAACATGTTAGTTAGGGAATAGATAAAATAACACCGGCTTCATGCGTGCAATAACAATAAAACAAGCTCGGAAACTAACTTGGATCGGCTAAGGAGACCGATCTTAACCCGAAAAGAGCAATTTAAGTCTCAACCCTCTCTTTTAGAGACTTGGCCGAGATTTAGTTTGCCATAGCCGGGTCGGGATAGTCTTCCTTACGACGATCCAAACCTTTTTCCGACATGCTAGCAAGTCATAAGGTAGTGCACATGCATAATATAACATAAAATTGCATAAAAATTAAATCTTGCAAGTTAAACATGAATGAAACACCATAATACTCCATAGCCATGCAAAAATATGAAAAGACCTAACTCCTCTAGGTCGAGAATGTTTTACCTAGCCTCGGGATACGAGGAAAGAGTCGGGGAAGTGTTTGAGAGTCGGGTGACTCGGTGGAACCCTTGAAAAAGTATTCGGGTGCAAGGGTGGGCGTGCACGAGCACGGTCAAGCACGGTGACGGGCGTCGGGCACGATGACGGGTGACGACAGGCACGGTGACAGGTGCTGGTGACGCTGGTGACGGGTGACGGGCGCTGGCGACGCTGGTGATGAGCACTGATGACGGGCACGTGCGTGCTCGATGACGGACGCTGGTGTGCTCGGTGACGCTAGTGACGGGTTACTGTTCACCCGAGAGTTCGAATTTCACCCGAAATGACTAAAACGACCCAAAACGATGAGCAAATGACTTCAAACTGAAAAACTGAGTTCAGAATTGGAATCCTTGGGTCCAAAACATGTGGTCCATGAAGTTTGATGAATTTTGGACATAAGTCGGAATAGTGCCCGCTATAGATTCCGACCTAAACTCTAAGGATCTTTGGCTTGGTTTTCGGTTTTCATGGAGTGATTTGCTTGCTGCTGGTTCCTAAGAAGTTGAGAGCATTTTCTAGAGGGAGAAACTAGAAAGATCATGTGTGCCTCCTGAATGATTAACTTAATGACAAGTATGCAATATATATGTGAAGCTAATGAGCAATTAAGCAAAACAAAGCACCATTAAGGGCCTCATTAGCAAAAGTCGGTTGCCCTAATGGAGATGAGGATGAATGTCATCCATGCATCTTGATGAGGAAGAGCCAAGAAGCATTAATGGAGATGGAGTTAATGGCTTGAGTGTTGACTAGAAAGACTAAAGATATTTTGGGCTAGGTGAGGGCAAGAGAGGAAGAGGAAAAGGCCGAAAATTTTGGGGCAAAGGGCGGTTGCCCTTGGGCAACCCGTGGGTCCCACGGCCCATGAGGAGAAACCGGGAGAAAGCTTGAGTCTCGATTGGTCGCGCATTCGAAGTTAGTGGTTCGAATTGAACGTCGAATTGTCGATCTGCGCGAGAAAACGGTTTTAACGAGCCTAAGATTGGCATTTTCCATGGGGAAATGTCCCGGAAGCATACGAGGCTCGGAAGCCGTTTTTGCTCATTGCAGGTGACCAGAGCGAAGTTGTCCGTTTCTGACAGCACATCTTGTATCTGCATCTCACGTTGGTCATTTTGACATAAATTGTCAGACAACGTGAACAATCATCCCTTAAGCCGGTAATGCTAACGTGGGGCCGGAGACGTCCTAGGAGGCCGAAACTGGATTTCTCAGGATGATTTCTGAGTTGCTTGGGCACTCCGGAGATTACTGTAATCTCTGTTTGTCGAGATCAGACCTCTAAGGACTTGAAAAGTGTATCTGAGACCTCTAAAGCACTGTTCAGGAGGTCTAGATGAGTCGTGTGATTTATTCCGACGATTCCACGTTGAGCCCTGAGAAGGCTAGCATGGTGTAGGATAGACACCCGACATCAAGTTTCTGTAAAAAGAACCTCCGGATATGCATTTCCACTGAAAATGGCCATTTCCGCTCCTCGGAGGTTACTCGGGAAACTGATAAGCGTTTTGCTGTCTGTTTTGCCCAATTGCGAATGTCCGCTAGAGTTTTTAGGGCAATGCGGTATGAACTTCGTTTGCCATAATTCAATCTAACTAGTCTCCGACTATGCTCTTCCGAAGAGGGGTATGCTTGTTTTGCCGCTCGGAAGTCATTTGAAGTGTCTGTGTGACTTCCAAGAGACAATTTGAAGCATTGTTCATGCTCTGTGGGCTGGTGGGGCATGGCCGCGTCTGATATTTGGAAAGCTTGAGTCTCGATTGGTCGCGCATTCGAAGTTAGTGGTTCGAATTGAACGTCGAATTGTCGATCTGCGCGAGAAAACGGTTTTAACGAGCCTAAGATTGGCATTTTCCATGGGGAAATGTCCCGGAAGCATACGAGGCTCGGAAGCCGTTTTTGCTCATTGCAGGTGACCAGAGCGAAGTTGTCCGTTTCTGACAGCACATCTTGTATCTGCATCTCACGTTGGTCATTTTGACATAAATTGTCAGACAACGTGAACAATCATCCCTTAAGCCGGTAATGCTAACGTGGGGCCAGAGACGTCCTAGGAGGCCGAAACTGGATTTCTCAGGATGATTTCTGAGTTGCTTGGGCACTCCGGAGATTACTGTAATCTCTAGATGTTTGTCGAGATCAGACCTCTAAGGACTTGAAAAGTATCTGAGACCTCTAAAGCACTGTCAGGAGGTCTAGATGAGTCGTGTGATTGTTATGCTCCTGGTGGGGCATGGCCGCGTCTGATATTTGGAATTAAATTTTCTCCAGGAAACCGGCATTTTTGGACTTCCACTGAAAAGTTGTCTGTATACAGAAGGTTGTTCTGTATAGAGCAGATGATTTGCAAAATGCCTTTGGGGACACTTTTCATCGATTTGGCATTGAAGTGGATTTTTGGAGTCCAATATTGGCTATTTTCCGACGACCGAACGAACTATCGGAAAATAGTACCGCCCGTGTGATATACTGAAAATGCCGATTTTGGACATTGTTGAGCTCTCTGGTCGCTCTGTTGCCTTTTGGTGACCCCTGGAGTCCTTCTGTCACATCCATGGGTCATTTGCTCAATTTTGCCGATTTGAGGATAAATAGTGATTTCTTGCTCTGCCGAGCCGTTTTCTGTATTCTGCTCAAGTCGTGGCTTGGATCATTGCTAATATCGTTGTTTGGAATGGTGAAACAAAATAGGGTGCTAACAGCTTGCCCCTCTTTGACTGCTTGCTCGGGTAGAGGATGCAGCCAAAGATTTCAGAAGCGCCCCAGTTTGATAACAATGATCAAGGTGGAATGTCCTATATGGCCCTCTCCTTCTTGCTTTGGATATGTGGGATGTTGTACCTAATAAAAAGAAGATATAGTGAGATGCGCACAATAGACGTGTAGAGTTCAGAACAAAGCTGAGATAGGCAATTAAAGTCGAGATTGACCCGACGGGGACTGACCCCAGTGCAGAAAGTAAAGTCGGGATTGACCCGAAGGGGATTGACCCCTGTAAAGTCGGGATTGACCTGAAGGGTTTGCAATATGCACGAGGCGCATACCGAATGAACTGCATGGTTCAAAGGCGCCTACCCAGTGGACTTGCGGGGTGCACGAGCGCTTGCTCGGCGGGTTTGCAAGGTGCACTGCATTCCTGAGAAGGTGCACGCCAATTAAAGTGCATTGCGGAAATAAAGGTGCACTGCGTTCCTGAGAAGGTGCACGCCAATTAAAGTGCATTGCGGAAATAAAGGTGCACTGCGTTCCTGAGAATGTGCACGCCAATTAAAGTGCATTGCGGAAATAAAGGTGCACTGCGTTCCTGAGAAGGTGCACGCCAATTAAAGTGCATTGCGGAAATAAAGGTGCACGAAGTAAATGGAAATGCTGAGGAGTTGTGTGAGGTGTGGAAGGAATCATTGTGCTTCTTTCATCACTGAGTTTGTCCATGTTGCAATCGATGCTGTGGTAGAACGCTTCATTGCTTGCCAACTGATTTTGATGTCACTGAATGCCTGGAGTGCTATCCTGAAGGTCTCTCTTCGGATTTAGACTGTAGTTTTTCGCATAAGGCAGACATGCATTCGTCAAAGAAAAACTCTTTTCGGGGTTCACATCCTGCTTCCTGCATCTAGAATCAAGGGAGCTAATAGTGGTTGTCAATCTTACTCTACAGCCATAATGAAGATGTGTAAAGAAGTCTGAATAATAATGCTTTGGGGATTTGAACGTAATGATCATTTAAAGGGGTGGTCGTCTCCCGCTAAATTGTGACTTGACAAGAAAGGCTTTTTTACAGAACGGGCATGACCTGTAGAATTTGCATTAAGGTAAACGGAGAGATTTTGGGATCATCCAAATCAAGGATACGACGATTCGACTGCATGTCGAAACGTGTCTTGTGCTGTGAGAGTCAAAGAGAGTTTGCTTGCATCGAAGACTGCCAAACTACTACTTGTTGTCGCTTCACACTGAGTGTAGCTGTCATTTCATAGTCGAGTCGCCAAAGGCCCCTAACTTTTGCCTAGGTAGCAAGACGCGTGACGACCTAGCGGGGTACTTTTGCTATGACCGTCCTGATTGGATCTGGTCATACCTCTCGGTTCCTCTAACTTTTGCCTAAGGCACCCTTTCGGGTTTTCACTCTAGCAAGGATTTCGTTTTGTACTCTCCTTTTGCCACGCCCCCCCCCCTTTGCGGGATTTTAAACCGTGCCCCTCATTCTCTAATTTTTGCCTAGGCCGCCTCAAAGAGGTTTTCAACCTAGCGGGAGATTCATTATTTTTCTCTCAGGAAAAGTTCAGAGAAAGGGAAAGAGCAGAAGAGGGGAGTACATTAGTAAGCAGAAATGAAAGTGCGGGGATTTGTACATGCGACGAAAGCTAAAATTGTAATGCGCATTTGAGAAAAACATCCACAGTGGAATGAGAGAAACACCATCACGGATAGTATTTCTTAAGTGTATCAGCGTTGACCGAAAGAGCGTTCTCGTTCCCGTCCATATCATTGAGAATGATTGCCCCCCCCCCCCCCCCCGTCAAAGACTTCTTTAACGATGAAGGGAACCGTCGTATTGTAAGCAAACTTGCCCCTGGAATCAGGAGCGATATGCAAAACTTTCCGCAGGACGAGGTCACCGGGCTGAACTCGCGTGGACGAACTTTCTATTAAAAGCTCGGGCCATTCTTTGCTGATAGCACTGATCGTGGGCAAAGTTAGCACCCATCTCATCAATGAGATTAAGCTGTTCGTAGCGTGTTTCGCCCATTCTTCTTCCTTGAGCTTGGACTCGGCAAGGACCCTCATAGAGGGAATCTCTACTTCCTTCCTTGAGCTTGGACTCGGCAAGGACCCTCATAGAGGGAATCTCTACTTCAATTGGAAGAACTGCTTCCATGCCGTAGACCAAAGAATACGGGGTTGCTCCAGTGGACGAGCCGATAGAAGTCCGATACGCCAAGAGTGCGAACGGGAGCATCTCGTGCCAGTCTTTGTAATTCACTGTCATTTTTTCGATGATTTTCTTTATGTTCTTGTTTGCTGCCTCTACCGTGCCGTTCATTTGTGGACGATACGGAGAGGAGTTGCGATGTAGGATCTTGAACTGTGCACAGAGCTCGTCAATGAGCTTATTATTCAAATTCTTGGCGTTGTCTGTGACAAGTGTCGCAGGGACCCCGTAACGTGCGATAATGTCGCGTTTGAGGAAGCGTGCCACGGTCTTTGTAGTGACCGATGCAAGGGTGATAGCTTCGATCCATTTGGTGAAGTAATCGATAGCTACCAGTATGAACAAGTGCCCATTGGATGCTTTGGGGTTGATAGGACCAATCACGTCCATGCCCCACATTGAAAAGGGCCACGGAGCAGCCATTGGATGCAGCTCGTTGGGTGGTGCTCTGATCTGATTTGCGTAGACTTGACACAAGTGACAATGCCTGACATGTTTGACGCAGTCAGTCTCCATAGAGGACCAGAAATATCCGAGTCGCATGAGCTTCTTTGCTAGCATGAGCCCGTTCATGTGAGGTCCGCAATTTCCCTCGTGCACTTCTTCCATGAGGCGTTGTGCCTCATTCTCATCAACACACCGAAGCAGTGTGGCATCGAATGAACGGCGGAAGAGGGTCTCACCACTCAGGAAGAAATTTGCTGCAATGCGCCGAAGAGTCCTCCGGTCATGTCGATCGGTGAATGCTGGGAATTGACCCGTTTGTAGCAAGTGTTTAATGTCTGCGTACCACGGTTTGCCGTCGACAGCGTCGATTACATCGCAATGGGCAAGGTCCTGAGCAATCTCAAACTCGAGGGGCTCGATGAGATTCTCTTTTGTGATGCTAACCATGGAAGCGAGCGTTGCGAGTGCATCGGCGAACTGGTTCTTCATGC
Organism: Punica granatum; assembly: GCF_007655135.1. Classification (NCBI taxonomy): domain Eukaryota; kingdom Viridiplantae; phylum Streptophyta; class Magnoliopsida; order Myrtales; family Lythraceae; genus Punica; species Punica granatum. The sequence goes on from NC_045132.1 coordinate 11,481,634, forward strand.
GCGGTGTGTATGTAAATGAAATGTCCTCGAAGTTCTCTGTCAAGTCTTCGAGGTACTCATGATATGGCACCAGTTTCGGATCTTTCGTCTTCCACTGTTTGAGTGTCTGAAAGATTGTGAGCATAGAATCTCCAAACACTTCAAGCTCCTTGACTTTGAGGTCGATCGCCGCCTGCAAGCCGAGGATACATGCCTCATATTCGGCTATGTTGTTGGTGCAGGGGAAATCAATCTTCGCTGCAACAGGGAAATGACGCCCTTCCGGGGATATCAGCACTGCGCCAATACCTGACCCGGTGGAATTGACTGCACCATCGAAGTACATCTTCCATCTAGTAATTTCCTCCTTACCACTCATTTGGAGGATTCCTTCGTCTGGAAAGTCAGAGTTGATTGGTGTGTCATCGACAATTGGGAACTCTGCCAGATGATCTGCTATCGCTTGGCCCTTCACTGATGTGCGCGACACATATTCGATGTCGTACTCCGTCAGTTGGCAACGCCATTTTGCTATGTTCCTCATGGAGGACGGAGTGCTAAGTAGATACTTCAAAGGATCTGTCTTCGACAGCAGGCGAATAGTATGGTAGAGAGTGTATTGCTAGAGCCTTTGCATGACCCACACAAGTGCGCAACACATTTTCTCTATCTCAGGGTAGTTGGACTCCCCTTCAGTGAACTTTTTGCTTAAATAATAAATTGCTCGCTCTGCGTGAGAAGAATCGTCCTTTTGCCCTAACATGCATCCGATGGATTGTCGGCGTACCGTCAGGTACAGAATGAGAGGACGATCCGGTGAGGGTGGAACCAACACCGGCGGCTGAATTAGGTATGCCTTGATGGTATCAAAAGCTTTCTGACACTCGTCATCCCATTCGATTGCTACATTTTTGCGAAGCAGATGGAAGAGTGGTTGGCACTTGTCTGTCAAACTTGCAATGAAACGCGCGATGTAATTCAACCGTCCTAAGAAGCTTCTTACTTCGCGCACCGTCGATGGAGGGGGCAATTCCATGATCGCTTTAACCTTGTCGGGGTCGACCTCGATGCCTTCCTCACTAACTATAAACCCTAACAATTTCCCTGACTTGACGCCAAATGTACATTTCGCTGGGTTAAGTCGGAGTTTATACTTCCTGAGACGGTCGAACAGTCGCTTGAGGTTAACCAAATGATCTTTTCCTTCTTTGGACTTCGCGATCATGCCGTCGACATAGACCTCGATCTCTTTATGCATCATGTCATGAAAGAGAGTAACCATTGCCCGTTGATAGGTTGCCCCGGCATTTTTGAGACCGAAAGGCATGACCTTGTAGCAAAATGTACCCCACATCGTGATGAATGTGGTTTTGACTTTATCCTCCTCGGCCATCTGAATTTGATTGTATCCAGAGAAACCGTCCATGAAGGAGAATTGTGTGTGGCGTGCTGTATTGTCCACCAAGACATCGATGTGAGGCAGCAGGAAGTTATCCTTTGGGCTAGCCCTATTGAGATCTCGGTAGTCGATGTAGACTCTGACTTTCCCATTCTTCTTCTCCACTGGAACAATGTTCGCTACCCATTCAGAGTAATTGCATACCTCCAAGAATCCCGCGTCTACCTGCTTGATGACCTCTTCCTTAATACGTAAGAGAAGGTCAGCTCGTTGACGTCGCAAGTGTTGGCGCTTGGGTGGGAATCTTTCAGTGTCGAGTGGAAGGAAATGCTTTACGATCGAGGGGTCTAGGCTGGCATATCAGCGTAGGACCAAGCAAAGACCTCCTGATACTCTGTTAAGTCGATCATTCGGGCCCTGTACAGGGTCGAGTCCAGTCCCGATTCTAAGGGTGCGCGGTTCTTCTGCATTGCCTATGTTGATGTCTTCGGTTGGCTCGACGGAAGTGAGTTGGTGGTTTTCGAGACGATGCAAACTCTCTTCTATCTCGGGCACGCGACCGTCCTCGTCAAGTCCTTCCCCAAAGTATATGGGTAGGGACTTTCCGAGGTGTGTTTCGAGTGAATCCGAATCGTTATATCCGTGATTTGGATTCGATTGGAGCCTGGACATGAAAGTGAATTGTTTTAGAAATTAAAGATGCTAGAAGTAAGTGCAAGAGAGAGAATTTAGACATAGGAAATCAAAAAGCACGCAAGGATTCTATTAACAGGCCATAACAAAAACCCCTTTTCTGTCATGTGGCTTATGGCGTTACCGACATGCAGGTAGCATTATATATAAAGACCGTCTTACACATCGGCAACTATGGCCGAGTAGAGCGGAACTGAAGTCCAGTTGGTAAGCTCCTCATCATCCCGTACAGGGCGGATATGAACCCTAGAAGATGTCTCCTCAGTGACGGCATATATGGCTGGCAAAGCCAAAAACGCTTCAACTGCATCCGAAGAGAAGTCATCTGTTTCAGTGATTGGGCTCTCGGAGGTGCTTCCCATGATTTGCGGTGGTGCTGCAAAAAATTGTGAGAGCGGTGGTACCGGAATGCCCCTACAGAGCTTTCCGTAATATGCAACAAGGCGGTGTAGATGCTTTCCACGACGAGCTTGCATGATCTCATGGCAGGAGGGGCGAAAGCCGAGTCCCCTCCTATTGCGGTATTCCTCCATTTCAATCGGTCGAAGGATTCCCTGTGCACGTGCCCCGAGTCCAGTTCCAGGGACATAATTGTTCTTCAAGAGAACCTTTCCAATCATGCGATCAGTTCGTGATGGACTGACCTCTCCGTAGTCTCGAATTACGGAGATCGTGTCGAAAGAATGAAAGGGAAGATTCTGGTCTTCGCCAATGCTGATATAAGGGATGGCCGTTTCTTTATACACTGCATAATCTTCCTCGCCATTGACAGTGATGAGTTTGCCTTCAGTAAAGAATTTCAACTTCTGGTGCAATGATGAAGGAACGGCGCCGGCGGCGTGAATCCATGGCCTCCCGAGTAGGAGACTGAAAGCATTGGGTATTTCAAGGATCTGGAAGGTAACAGAGAATGAGCAAGGACCCACATCAATTAGGAGATCAATTTCTCCGTTCACCACTCTCTTAGAGCCGTCAAAGGCTCGGACGGTGGTCTTACTTGCACGAATGCGACTCATGTCCACATTCATCTATTTCAACGTGGAGACGGGGCAAACGTTAAGAGCAGAGCCGTTATCGATCATGACTCGACCAACGACGTGGTTGTTGCACTTGCAAACTATGTGCAATGCCCGCAAGTGTCCTTGTCCTTCCGAGGGAATTTCGTCTTCCGAAAAGGAAATCTAATTCGAGAAAATAGAGTTCACAGTCTCCTCGATTCCATTCGGTGCAGTATCTTTCGGGACTTGTGCCGCAGTGAGAACTTTCAGCAAAGCGTTCCGATGAGGTTCGGAGTTCAAAAGCAATGCGAGCAGCGATATATGAGCTGGTGACTTGCTCATTTGCTCGACCACTTTGTATTCGCTTGCTTTGATCACCTTCAAGAAAGCTTCGGCTTCTTGATCGGTGACCTTCTTTGTAGGGAGTGACACGGCTTTTGTAACGGTTGAGAACTCAGTAGCGGGAGCCTTTCCTTTGTCAACAGGCTCTGGACCCTGATAAACCCGTCCTGAACGCGTGATTCCCATCGCGCTCATTTCTAGTTCTGCACTGGCAACCTCGCTCTCATATGTCCAGGGAACTCGGCTATCGTGATAAGGCTCCTTTGCGGGAACTTCGATAACGAACGGGATGGGAGCGAATGCAACTTCTACTGGAGCATAGTTAATGGCAAATGGAGTTGAGGCCTTTTGCGAGTCTTCTTCCTCATCAATAGCAGCGATGCTAATCATGTTGACAGAAGGTCTTGAACCTGATCCATGATCAGGAAGAGGATTTGCACGGACATTCGGCGGCTTCACCTCATTAAAGGAGATTTGTCTTGTATCAATCATCTCCTGGATTTTATCCCGGAGTCTCCAACAAGTATCCAGAGTGTGACCAGGAGCACCCTGATGAAATTCACAGCGAAGATTTTGGTTCTGCATGGAAGGATCGAAATGGGGACCGGGTGCTTCTGTTTTGATCTTGTTACCTGCAAGGAGCTGTCTGAATATGTGAGAGGGGGGAGCTGGTAAATTGGTGTATTGCTTGCGTGAACGCGGTTGAGCAGCACTGTCTTGTTGAGTTCTAGGAGCTGGAACACTTTGAGCCGACTGAGGAGGTCTCGAAGCCGGGGGTCTAGCTTGTTGAACTTGAACAGGAGCGTACTGTTGCGGAGGTTGCGACTGGATAACAGTTGGCGAGGTTGAGAAATAAGCTTGCGGTGTTTGATGAGGTTGCACATAATGCACGGGATGCGCATATGCCTGAGAAGTCGGTAATGCAGGGGTGTAGTCCACCGAAATTAGCTGTGGAGCCTGATGTCCAGAATTGACGATGCCAATAGTCGCGTCTTTGCCTCTCCTGGATGTTCCAGCGGTTTGTTTCTTCGATGTCTCTCCGTCCTTCTTCCTTGACGGGCCTTCAATTCTTCCTAGCTTAACACCCATATCCAACTTCTTTCCTGCCTCAATCAAGTCTGAGAAAGAGGAGGTATGAGCCAGGAGATGTGAGTAATATGCGCCTCTGAGCGTAGAGTGAAACAGTTGAACTTGCTGTCGCTCAGTGATTGGAAGAATGTGCTTTGCCGCTTTTCCCCTCCATTCCGTTACGTATGCTTCGAAAGTTTGACCTTCTCTCATCTCTGTCATGCTAAGATCAAGAAGAGTAGGAGGTGTCTCTACACAGAATCGGTACTGGTCGATGAATTTCTGAGAAAGATCGGTCCATGTAGGGATGTCGTCGGCTTTCAGGGTCATAAACCAATCTAGCGCCAATCCCGTAAGACTGTCTTGGAAAGTCTGAATGACAAATTCATCGTAATCCCAATACGAAAACATTTTGCTATGATAGTGACGGAGATGATGCCGAGGGTCTTTGGTCCCGTCGTACCTCTTAAAATCTGGAATCTTGATCTTAGGGGGCAACAGCATGCCCGGAAAGAGATTCCAGTCACTGTCTCCGAAGTCAGGACGGGACGTGCCTGCTTGGAGGGCTCGAATGGTTTCCTCCATTCTCTTCATTCTTTTCTCCTGTTCATTTTCAGGAGGAATGTTCGTCGGTAGAACTGCAGGAGCGGCATGAGTAGGCGTGCCTGGTTCAGTGGGGGGAATATTTAGGGGTGGTGGAGTTTGGTAGGAAAAGCTCATTTGGGTTTGTGGAGCTTGGAAGGAAAAAGGTTCCGCAGTAGGAGCAGGGATTTGTGTGATCGCGACTGGAGGAACCGTCGGTGGTGGAACGGTGTAAATTGGAGGTTGAGTAGGTATGGTGAGCGGCGGCAAAGTGAGCATCGCGGGATCTGTTGATAGGCATGCCGCGGGTGGAAACGGCACTGATGTAGGAGCCGGTGGTGGTGGCATAGGATCACTGACTGGGCTGACTGTCGGCACATATGTCATTGCTGAAAAAGACATATCTTCGCTATCCGTCACATAAATAGGCGGGTCGATCGGATTCAGGTGAACGGTTGTCCTGCGTTCAGGAGGTGGAGTGTGGCTCGAGGAAGCTCGGTTTTGATCCCGAAGCATAGCCATGAGCTCTGTCATATTGGTATTCATGTTGGCAGCCAACTGATTAACCGTCCCTTCGAGTGCGGCGAAACGCACAGGATCGACAACATTGGATGGCGCCTGTACAGGAGAAGGGAGGTGCGTTGGAAGAACACCAGAATACGCTATAGATGCTGGAGATGACATCACATGCGTGTCTTGCGGAAGGGAGTGTGCCGGCATTGGTGGCGCGTCTTGCTCCGAGATAACGGGTTGTTGCTCTTCAGCCATTCTTCCGCGTGCACGAGTAGGATATCGATGCGACGCCAGTTGTTAGTACCTACATGTATGTGTAAGTGTATAAGTGTAATTGTTATGTGTTGACCATCTTCAAGATGTAATGACAATGTATGAATGCATGAGATGTATGAGTTTAAAAACACTAATGCCATTACATCAGTTTGATTCACGTTTCATAATTTACAAAGGCAGTCTGTTTGAAAAAGAAACATAAACATTAAACCGACAACTGTTATAACCCGTAGCTGAGTGAGCGCTACGCAGGTCCTGTACAGGCAAAAACGCTCAGCAACTGAGCTCAAGGATGGGAGATCCTGCGCGCTCTTGCCTGCGCTCGATCCAGCGTAGCGCTCAAACGCGCTATCTCCCTGTCTTGGCTCGCTACGCGTGCACGAGTTTGAGCCAACTCGCTCTGAAGCTCTCTGTGATCAGTGAGTTCTGCACGAATATCCACAAGCTCACAGCGAAGATGATCTGGCTCTGCCCTAATGACCTGCAGCTCTGTGCGCACGGCTCCTTGGACTGAGCTCTCTGCATCTGGAATGTCTGCTTGCGGTGTCTGCAGCATCTGTGGTATGCGTAGCCGACAAACAGGTGCGAATCCATACGGATGGAACTGCATCACATACGCTGTTGTAGCTGAGAAAGCTAGCTCCTCGTCAGTGGGATGCTCCGGGAAGTACAACTCCTGAACAATGCGCGTGCTCCATAAGCGTCGGACCTCTCTAACCCGTAGAATCCTATCCGGGAGTGAAATTGTGGTGTCTGCCCACCTGAAACGGTGTGAAGTGCGATCTACCTCTATAGGAATATCTTGTAGCCCACCGAGTTGTCTGATGACTCAGGATGGAAAGATAAGTGTGCTCCCTAAATGACTGATTAAGGGAAGTCCTATAACTGAAGGACATCCAATGATCATAGGACCGCCAGGATTCCAACGTGTAGTCCATAAAAACTGTACTGGGGTGAGCTCTTCCATAAACCGCATCTAGTCGGTGTAGTTACGGTCGGAGGGTCGAAACACATGAAGTAGACGAGCGATGAGTGAGCGCTCGTCGGTGATACATGGAAAAGGATGGGATAAGCCGAACGGCCTGATGTGTGCTAGAAGCCAAATCTGAAGCAGATGTGGGGATCCTCTCATCCTGCCCCGTCGATTCTCTCGTACATAGTCAAGAGACCGAATGGTCTCAGCCAAAACGGCTTCCACATAACTATGGCCTCCTACCACTTGGAGGATGACCTGAGCAAGTGCCCCGTCTGTGTGGTTCGACGAGTACGGGAACAGCATAGTCCCGAAGATGAGCAAAAGAAACCCGTGACAAGCGTCACGCTGATAAGACTCTCCCGTGGCATTCAGAGCACGGGCCTGTATGAAATCTATGAGCCATGTAGTCCTAATGCTGTGCTCCCCTCCATACTGAAGCTCGCAATGAATTTCTTCATTGCGGAGACCTAAAAGGATGGCTAGTCTGTTCTGTATCGTGGCAAACTGGTTAGGCACCACGATGTCGTGAATCGGTGTAGACCGCTGAAGGAGTGCCGCATATTCTTCTACTGTAGGGGCTAACTCTGTCCCATGAAAGCTGAAAACGGCTCGCTGAGTGTCCCAAAAACTAATGGCAGTTCTGAGTAGAATCCAATCGACGAGAGAATCAGCGAGTAATGGTAGGTCTCCTATGATGAGCCGGAGGAATGCACGGTCCACTGGGCGGAATGTGTTCCAAAGGCAAGTAATCTCCGCAGATGGTGTGATGATGATATCAAGCCTAGGACAGGGACGCGAGCGATCCATTCTTACCTAAATGGAAAAGATGTTGGTTTAATGTTTATAAACAAACTGATGCGATGTCCTAGTTTGTTTTGAAAATATGCATGCAGGTGTAGAAAAATAAATTATAGCACGAGTTCTTTACATTATACAACACTCATTCAGTGAAAACAACAAAATGCTCGCCTAAAAGAAAAACTACGAGCCGACTCAAAGACTCAACTTTTGGGTTGGTTGGCGGCGTGAAGGTTATTTTTGGTCCAGCATGATGGTCCCTGTTTATGCATGGTTTCAGTGTTCTACTGGGAAAACCACTAACTAGGGATGGGGGCTCCCGATTCAAGGGTGTCAATTCCTTGAAATCGAGCGAGGATCTTTGGGGGCCGGTTCGGTGGCAGAGCCGACTCGATCCGTTCCCTTACTCGGAACCTCTGACTAACATAGCTTCCTAAATCGGCGCCCGTGGGATTTCAGGCGAGGTACCTAAATCCACTAGGATGATGCAATGCAAGTGCAGAAAAGTAAATGTGCATGAAATAGATAAGCGAGAAATTGCGGGAAGCGATAAATGAACATGCAAGCAAGCAAACGAATCGAGCCTGAACCCACTAAGTATGTCCCCAGTGGAGTCGCCAAGCTGTACGGACCCGAATGTGGACTCTCGTTGGGGCCCGCATCGCGCGCTTTTGGATCGCGCGGCTTGGGGGTGTCCACCTTCCCTTGGGGACGCGTGACAGACACGCGTGAGAGAAGGAGTCGCCACTTATCATTTTACGACCCGAAGGTTGAGGGCGGATAAGTTACCCGGGTCTAGGGGTATGGAACACCTAGTTTGTCGTTAAGGCATTGATCTGTGCGGAACCGGAAAATCCGTGTTCAGGGGTTCATGTTACGTGCGGGCCTATATCCCGCACGCCCTTTCGGTACTCTGGTTTGCTAGGCTTGCATGTTTTATGATTTACTGCATGAATTAAGCTGCACTCGGCTCGCACGTTTTGACACCGGAGATTCGGTGAACCAAACGATGTCGGTTGAGAAGCTGAGAGAGAAGTAAGCCCGTATGTCGGGGAGTTGGTTCACAATCTTGCGTTACAGTTCATCGAACCATGGAGGTTGAATCCCTGCGTGAACCAGAACCGCGAGTTCTTGGATTTACTTGTATCTGGGCAAGCATTAGACCGATTCGATTAATTCGACTCTCGGACCGTTCGCTCACCGACTGGAATTCTTACAGAATAAATGTACAAAATAAAATCCTTACAATGCTCTCGAAAACAATAAATACAAATTACAAAAGGGTCGAATCCCAGTCGTTTCGCGTTCGGTTATTATTCCACTCTAACTCACCGTGAGTTTAGGGAAAAGACCGAAGAATTGAAATTCAATGGACGCTCTCACTGAATATGGCGTTGAACCCTGTGAGTGATGATTAGGGTGTTGGACCCTGTGCTCGATGATTAGGGCGTCGAACCCTAATATTATTCGGCCTAGGGATCAGGCTCGACCCGCATGGCAAACAGGTGCGGAAAGATAACACGCAACATGTTAATAACAGACAAAGTGTTTGTTATTGTCGTGTTTACGTGAATTAACAGATTATTAACCCAGGGGTGTTTTTGCAAGCAAATGTCATATGCTAAACAATCAAACATGTGCCAATGTTTTAGCATTCGGCTTTGTTTTGAGAACTTGACAAAGAGAGTCGAATCTCATGTGTGTGGATTGCTTTTACAGTTGTTCTGTATTGTGACACTGAATTTCCACTGAATTAGCCAAACTCATGTTTTGACTCTAGATTTGGAATCTAGAATTCCTCCTAACCATTATCTAGTGTTTGGTTAGGTCGAGTGAAAGGTTAATCAGCATTTTTCATGTTTTCTGACAAAGATAACCGTTCTAATTACCCGAGTCTATGTTAGGATGACAGAAACTCATCAGTTAGATAGGAAAAGGCTATGCAGATGAACCTGCACCTGAACAGGTAGCCCGTTCTTATCTCGTACTGTAGTGTTTCTGTCATGCTAACCCTAAGAGTGTCGCTGAATTGTGAAAAGACGATTTTTGCCCTTTATTTGAAAGTTGTTCTTCAGAAAAGGGGAAACATCGCAGTGCGGGCTACCTCAGCCCGTAACCGGTGTCGACCAATTCCCTGGATTGTCCAGGCTTGTGCAAGAACCCTGAAAAAGCCAAAGAACCGGTCGATCTGCCCGGAAGTGAACTAGAAACATCCTTTGTATCCTGACCTGAGCTACCTGGAATCAGGTAAAAACTCAAGTTGAGACACAGAAGCCCTTTTCAGACGTCCATGCTACATCGGACCGCGCGTTTCGGGTTTTGAAATTGATAAGTTTGAAAAGGGCACCAACGTCATTTGACGACTCGTCGACCCGAGTTATCAGTTAATGACCAATTCGTGTAAAATTGTTTAGATTGAATGAATTAACCGTGTGAACGTCCCGATTAACCCATTCATAAAATTAATGCTTAAGGTTATTGCTGAATGCATTAATTAAGAAAACGATTCGTGATTCGACGACCAAAATGAATCCATAATGATCAAGGATAATTCGGTTGAATAACCGACAATATCCTTATAACCGAATGGATCCGAATGAGTCCTCGATACATGAATCCATGCACGTTTATTTTAAAAGAGTCTTTAAACGATACTTTAACATAGGAATCGTAAAGACATTGAAGTTAAAAATTCACACAATCCGATAAACGAATTAAACTCGAGATAAGGAAATCATTCTTGACCCAAGGAAGGCCAAGAAGCCCTCGGCTTCATCTTATAAAAGGTGGCCGAAAGTTCTCATGGCTCCATTCGAGTCACAAATGATTTCCTAGTCGCGGTTTAATTATTTTTCGCTTGCTCAAACATCAACCATGATGAATAACACTTCTTTTTAACAAAAAAGCCGGTGTTATCATGATTTGCTTAACTCAATTAAACATACAAACATTCACAAACATGTTAGTTAGGGAATAGATAAAATAACACTGGCTTCATGCGTGCAATAACAATAAAACAAGCTCGGAAACTAACTTGGATCGGCTAAGGAGACCGATCTTAACCCGAAAAGAGCAATTTAAGTCTCAACCCTCTCTTTTAGAGACTTGGCCGAGATTTAGTTTGCCATAGCCGGGTCGGGATAGTCTTCCTTACGACGATCCAAACCTTTTTCCGACATGCTAGCAAGTCATAAGGTAGTGCACATGCATAATATAACATAAAATTGCATAAAAATTAAATCTTGCAAGTTAAACATGAATGAAACACCATAATACTCCATAGCCATGCAAAAATATGAAAAGACCTAACTCCTCTAGGTCGAGAATGTTTTACCTAGCCTCGGGATACGAGGAAAGAGTCGGGGAAGTGTTTGAGAGTCGGGTGACTCAGTGGAACCCTTCAAAAAGTATTCGGGTGCAAGGGTGGGCGTGCACGAGCACGGTCAAGCACGGTGACGGGCGTCGGGCATGATGACGGGTGACGGCAGGCACGGTGACAGGCGCTGGTGACGGGCGCTGGTGGCGCTGGTGACGGGTGACGGGCGCTGGTGACGGGTGACGGGCGCTGGTGGCGCTGGTGACGGGCGCTGGTGGCTCTGGTGACGGGTGACGAGTGCTAGTGACGCTGGTGACGAGCACTGGTGACGGGCAAGGGCGCTGGTGGCGCTGGTGACGAGTGACGGGCGCTGGCGACGCTGGTGACGAACACTGATGACGGGCACGTGCGTGCTCGATGACGCTGGTGACGGGTTACTGTTCACCCGAGAGTTCGAATTTCACCCGAAATGACTAAAACGACCCAAAACGATGAGCAAATGACTTCAAACTGAAAAACTGAGTTCAGAATTGGAATCCTTGGGTCCAAAACATGTGGTCCATGAAGTTTGAGGAATTTTGGACATAAGTCGGAATAGTGCCCGCTATGGATTCCGATCTAAACTCTAAGGATCTTTGGCTTGGTTTTCGGTTTTCATGGAGTGATTTGCTTGCTGCTGGTTCCTAAGAAGTTGAGAGCATTTTCTAGAGGGAGAAACTAGAAAGATCATGTGTGCCTCCTGAATGATTAACTTAATGACAAGTATGCAATATATATGTGAAGCTAATGAGCAATTAAGCAAAACAAAGCACCATTAAGGGCCTCATTAGCAAAAGTCGGTTGCCCTAATGGAGATGAGGATGAATGTCATCCATGCATCTTGATGAGGAAGAGCCAAGAAGCATTAATGGAGATGGAGTTAATGGCTTGAGTGTTGACTAGAAAGACTAAAGATATTTTGGGCTAGGTGAGGGCAAGAGAGGAAGAGGAGAAGGCCGAAAATTTTGGGGCAAAGGGCGGTTGCCCTTGGGCAGCCCGTGGGTCCCACGGCCCATGAGGAGAAACCGGGAGAAAGCTTGAGTCTCGATTGGTCGCGCATTCGAAGTTAGTGGTTCGAATTGAACGTCGAATTGTCGATCTGCGCGAGAAAACGATTTTAACGAGCCTAAGACAACGTGAACAATCATCCCTTAAGCCGGTAATGCTAACGTGGGGCCGGAGACGTCCTAGGAGGCCGAAACTGGATTTCTCAGGATGATTTCTGAGTTGCTTGGGCACTCCGGAGATTACTGTAATCTCTGTTTGTCGAGATCAGACCTCTAAGGGCTTGAAAAGTGTATCTGAGACCTCTAAAGCACTGTTCAGGAGGTCTAGATGAGTCGTGTGATTTATTCCGACGATTCCACGTTGAGCCCTGAGAAGGCTAGCATGGTGTAGGATAGACACCCGACATCAAGTTTCTGTAAAAAAAACCTCCGGATATGCATTTCCACTGAAAATGGCCATTTCCGCTCCTCGGAGGTTACTCGGGAAACTGATAAGCGTTTTGCTGTCTGTTTTGCCCAATTGCGAATGTCCGCTAGAGTTTTTAGGGCAATGCGGTATGAACTTCGTTTGCCATAATTCAATCTAACCAGTCTCCGACTATGCTCTTCCAAAGAGGGGTATGCTTGTTTTGCCGCTCAGAAGTCATTTGAAGTGTCTGTGTGACTTCCAAGAGACAATTTGAAGCATTGTTCATGCTCTGTGGGCTGGTGGGGCATGGCCGCGTCTGATATTTGGAATTAACTTTTCTCCAGGAAACCGGCATTTTTGGACTTCCACTGAAAAGTTGTCTGTATACAGAAGGTTGTTCTGTATAGAGCAGATGATTTGCAAAATGCCTTTGGGGACACTTTTCATCTATTTGGCATTGAAGTGGATTTTTGGAGTCCAATATTGGCTATTTTCCGACGACCGAGCGAACTATCGGAAAATAGTACCGTCCGTGTGATATACTGAAAATGCCGATTTTGGACATTGTTGAGCTCTCTGGTCGCTCTGTTGCCTTTTGGTGACCCCTGGAGTCCTTCTGTCACATCCATGGGTCATTTGCTCAATTTTGCCGACTTGAGGATAAATAGTGATTTCTTGCTCTGCCGAGCCGTTTTCTGTATTCTGCTCAAGTCGTGGCTTGGATCATTTCTAATATCGTTGTTTGGAATGGTGAGCCAAAATGGGGTACTGACAGATCCCACCAAACTATGGCATAGTCGGTGAATGCTACAGCTGCAAGCTTCACCTTCTTCTCCTCGGAGTAGTTGTGACAATCAAAAACCAGCTCAACCGTCCTTTCCCATTCGATGTAAACATCGAGATCGCTCTTGTCTTGGAACGGAGGAATGGTCAGCTTGATGGACCCCATATTACAATCAACGGTGTCTCTTTCTTGGCGCCTCCCACGTCCGCGCCATGGCCTCTCAACCCTTGCTCCTCGAGCTCGTCTCATTGTGGCAATGGAAGACACATCATCATCATCATAGGATCCCTCCTCGTGGTCATCAAATGGATCAATAGTAGGTGCCGGATGTCAGTTATTGTTCTTGATGCAAATCGTAGCACGACTTCAAGGAATCCAGTTCAAGTTCCAATTGGACCGATTACGCGAGCACGAGCAAAGAAGTTTAAAGATGAACTCAACGGCTTGATTCAAGAGGTTTGGGCTCAAGCAAATTCGTGGAGGCCCATTGGACATAAACCACGTGATCAACAAAAATCCATCAACATGATTCAAGTTATAGAAGATTCCGGATAAGGCTAAATTCAGCAAGTGCTTGAGGAAGCTTCTAGAATATTTGATGATCAAGAGAAGATATTATCATATTTGTTTAAAGTTTAAATCTCATAGAGATATTCTAGGGTTATTTAGATTTCATATCTTTATAGATTATGTCATATCTCTATCGATATTCTAGGTTTTAATTTCCTTATCTTTAGGAGGAGATATGGCCAGATTAGGATTACTTTATGTCTATATATATTCATCTTAGTCAATTTTTTTTTAAAAAGGAACATTCAGAAAATTGTGAGAGTATTCTCTTTGGTTCTTGAAGAACTAATTCGAACTTATCGGAAGTTTCCGTGGCGTTCATCATCGACTTATCAAACGGCTTTCTACCACCGTTTGTGGCGTCTTCATCGACTTATCAAACGGCTTTCTACCACCGTTTGTGGCGTCTTCATCGACTTATCAAACGGCTTTCCATCACTGTTTGTGGCGTCTTCCTATATACCGAGGTTCTTGTTTCGCATTAAACAACGAGTTGAGGTCAGTTTATACTCTTTAATTTCCTTCAGCGATTAATTTTCCTTGGTAAGTTCTTGGTGAATTGTTGCTGGAAATTTTGGAGAATTGTTCGTTTAGTTTAAAGAGATCTGAAAGAGAATTATTGAGTGGAAAAAGGCAGGAGTGGTGAGAACATTAAAGGGTTAAAAGCCACGTTTGTTTGAGTGAAAACACGAGTGTAGAGTGATTCACATTCTTGAGTGTAAACATGTAAGGGAGAGAATTGTGAGGTCCATTTTTTCTAATTTTATTTTGCAGCAATCATGTCTCACAACAGTGCTAAGAGTATTCCCGAAGGTGCTACGGAATTGGCTGATTCGAAAATATTTATAGAGGCCATGATGAGTGAGATGAGGCGTGTGATGAGGTTGGAGTTTGAGCAGTTTCATGAACGGATAGATCTGATGGAAAATAAACGTGTGGAACAGCTACAAAACGCTCCTAATGCACATAGGAAGGAAAGAGTTCAACCGAGGGAAGTGAGGGTTGAAGATGAAGAGAATTATGGGGTTGGTTTTGATGAAGATGATCGAGATTCAGTTGTTAGTAATAGGAAACATGGAGGGCAGTTTAGAGAAGATAGGAATCGGGAAGACAATAACTTAGGTAGTATTAAGATGAAATTCCCATCGTTCCAAAGAAAGAGTGATCCCGATGACATGCCCCCATTGGAAGACATTCCCGAGGAGGAATATTTAGCTCCAGATGCATTGACATTGGTGGCAAGGAGAGCATTGAGCTTGCAAACAAAAGGAGTTGAAGAAGTGCAGCGGGAGAACATCTTTCACACTAGGTGCTACATCAAAGACAAGGTATGTAGTGTGATTATTGATGGTGGTAGTTGTACTAATGTCGCAAGTGCAACAATTGTGGAAAAATTGAGACTGCCCATGGTGAAGCACCCTAGGTCGTACAAGCTACAATGGCTGAATGATGGTGGTGAGATAAGGGTGAACAAGCAGGTGTTAGTTGCATTTCGAATCGGTAAATACGAAGATGAAGTGTTGTGTGATGTAGTACCGATGCAAGCAGGACACTTGTTGCTAGGGCGTCCATGGCAATTTGATAGACGAGTGAAGCATGATGGCTTTACAAACAAATACTCCTTTGTATTTAATCAACGATCAATCACTCTTGTACCATTGACTCCGCAGTAAGTATATGAGGATCAAGTGAGATTGCAAAAAGAGAGTGATCAAAAGAAAGAGAGTGAACAGAAGAAAACGAGTGAAAATCAAAGAGAGGCCGAGAAAAATGAGAGAGAAAAAGAAAATCAAAATTCAACCATTGAGATAAAATCAGAGAGAAAACAAAAGAATTTTTATGCAAAAATGGGAGAAATTAGGCAAGCAATGTTTTCAAATCAACCGATAATTGTACTTTTGTACAAATAGGCATTTTTCAATACTAACGAACTTGATCTCGCTCTACCTAGTTCTGTTGTTTCTCTTTTGCAGGAGTATGAGGATGTCTTTCCCGCGGAAACACTACATGGGTTACCTCCAATCTGAGAGATTGAACATCAAATTGATTTTGTTCCCAGTGCGACAATTCCAAACCGACCAACTTATAGGAGCAATCCTAATGAGACAAAGGAGCTTCAACGGCAGGTAAGTGAGTTGTTGGAGAAAGGGTACGTGAGGGAAGCATGAGTCCATGCGCCGTTCCGGTTATACTTGTACCTAAGAAGGATGGGACGTGGAGAATGTGCGTTGATTGCCGAGCAATCACCAACATAACGGTAAAGTATCATCATCCTATTCCTCGCTTAGATGATATGTTAGATGAGCTACATGGTTCTTGTGTATTTTCTAAAATTGATTTAAAGAGTGGTTATCATCAGATTAGAATGAAAGAAGGAGATGAATGGAAAACTGCCTTTAAAACAAAATACCCGGTTTGTATGAATGGTTAGTTATGCCTTTTGGTTTGACTAATGCTCCAAGCACTTTTATGAGACTTATGAATCATGTTTTGCGTGCATTTATAGGTAGATTTGTGGTTATCTACTTTGATGATATACTCGTTTACAGCAAAAACTTAGATGATCATAAGGTATATTTGAAATATGTTTTAGATGTGCTTAGGAAGGAAAAGTTATTTGCTAATATGAAGAAGTGTACATTTTGTACCGATAAGCTTGTATTTTTGGGATTTGTTGTTAGTGCACAAGGTATACAGGTTGATGAGGAGAAGGTACGTACAATCCAAGAGTGGCCTAGTCCCACAAGTGTAAGTAATGTTCGTAGTTTTCATGGACTTGTTAGTTTCTACCGGCGGTTCGTGAAGGACTTTAGTAGCATAGCAGCACCACTTACTGAAGTGATCAAGAAAAACGTTGGATTTAGATGGGGAGAAGAACAAGAGAAGGCGTTTCAGCTAATCAAAGAGAAGCTGACCAACGCTCCTTTATTATCTTTACCTAACTTTTCTAAAACTTTTGAGATTGAATGTGATGCTTCAGGTGTTGGTATAGGTGCAATTCTCATGCAGGAATGACGACCAATTGCTTACTTCAGCGAAAAACTAAGCGGGGCAGCCTTAAATTATCCAACTTATGATAAAGAGTTGTATGCATTGGTTCGAGCTTTAGAGACATGGCAGCACTACCTATGGCCTAAGGAGTTCATGATACACACCGATCATGAGTCCTTGAAACACTTGAAGGGCAACCACAAACTAAACAAAAGACATGCCCGATGGGTGGAGTTCATTGAGACGTTTCCATACGTCATTCGGTATAAGCAATGTAAGGAGAATGTGGTCGCCGATGCACTTTCTCGCAGGTATGCATTACTCTCTACACTTGATGCAAAATTGCTTGGTTTTGAGCACATTAAAAATTTATATGCTGATAACCATGAATTTTGTGAGGAATATCGGGCTTGTGAGAAAATCCCTTGTGATAAGTTCTTTAGGCATGATGGGTTTCTGTTTCGACAGAATAAGTTATGCGTGCCTAATTGTTCCCTGAGAGAGTTATTAGTGTAGGAATCACATGGTGGGGGATTAATGGGACATTTTGGAGTTGCAAAGACTTTAGGTATTTTGCAAGAACACTTCTATTGGCCACATATGAAAAGAGATGTTGAGAGAATTTGTGGTAGATGCATTACGTGTAGGAAAGCTAAATCCAGAGTGCAGCCTAACGGTTTGTATACTCCTTTACCAATTCCTAGTGAGCCTTGACTTGATATTTCAATGGACTTTGTGTTAGGATTACCTAGGACTAAACGTGGGAGAGATTCAATTTTTGTGGTTGTGGATAGATTTTCTAATATGGCACACTTTATTCCATGTCACAAAACGGATGATGCTTCGCATGTTGCTGATTTGTTCTTTAGGGAGATTGTGAGGTTACATGGCATGCCTAGAACAATTGTTTCGGATAGAGATGCTAAGTTCTTGAGCTATTTTTGGAAGACTTTGTCGTGTAAGTTAGGTACTAAGCTGTTGTTTTCTACTACTTGTCACCCACAAACTGATGGTCAAACGGAAGTAGTAAATAGAATTTTGTCTACTTTGTTGAGGGCAATCATAAAAAAGAACATTAAAACATGGGAATAGTGTTTACCACATGTTGAGTTTGCTTATAACAGATCTGTTCATTCCGCTACTAAATTTTCACCATTTGAAGTTGTTTATGGATTTAATCTTTTAACTCCATTGGATTTATCTCCTTTACCTTTGTCTGAGCATGTTAATTTAGATGGCAAAAAGATAGCTGAATTTGTCAAGCAGATTCATGAGAAAACAAGACTCAACATTGAGCGAAGAACGGAGCAGTATACAAAACAAGCCAACAAGGGGCGTCATAAGCTGATTTTTGAACCCGGAGATTGGGTTTGATTGCATATGAGGAAAGAGAGATTTCCGGCGCGAAGACGCTCGAAATTGCTTCCAAGAGGAGATGGTCCTTTTCAAGTCTTGGAGCGCATCAATGATAATGCTTATAAACTAGACTTACCAAGTGCTACTTTTAATGTTGCTGATTTGCTTCCTTTTGATGTAGGTGATGATTTGGGGACAAATCCTTTTCAAGAAGAGGGGAATGATGCAAATCGTAGCACGATTTCAAGGGATCCAGTTCAAGTTCCAATTGGACCGATTACGCGAGCACGAGCAAAGAAGTTTAAAGATGAACTCAACGGCCTGATTCAAGAGGCTTGGGCTCAAGCAAATTCGTGGAGGCCCACTGGACATAAACCACGTGATCAACAAAAATCCATCAACATGATTCAAGTTATAGAAGATTCCGGACAAGGCTAAATTCAGCAAGTGCTTGAGGAAGCTTCTAGAATATTTGATGATCAAGAGAAGATATTATCAGATTTGTTTAAAATTTAAATCTCATAGAAATATTCTAGGGGTATTTAGATTTCATATCTTTATAGATTATTTCATATCTCTATCGATATTCTAGGTTTTAATTTCCTTATCTTTAGGAGGAGATATGGCCAGATTAGGATTAGTTTATGTCTATATATATTCATCTTAGTCAATTTTTTTAAAAGAAGGAACATTCAGAAAATTGTGAGAGTATTCTCTTTGGTTCTTGAAGAACTAATTCGAACTTATCGGAAGTTTCCGTGGCGTTCATCATCGATTTATCAAATGGCTTTCCACCACCGTTTGTGACGTCTTCATCGACTTATCAAACGGCTTTCCATCACTGTTTGTGGCGTCTTCCTATATATCGAGGTTCTTATTTCGCAATAAACAATGGGTTGAGGTCAGTTATACCAAGGTTTTTATTTTTGTCGTAAACAACGGGACGAAAGTTTGTCACTCAAATCTGATCGTGGAACGATCTTGGGTTCCTTTAGTTGTCGGGTCTCGTCATTCTTGGCGAGAATCGCATCACATCAAGATTTGTCTTTCGATGTTCAAGAGGAATGCCAATCTCCAGAAGACAACTAGAAGACTCGAACAACTGTTGCTCACAATCCAATGGCAAGAACCTATCCTTCAAAAATCATTTCCTACCCCTCCAAGTAAAGACAGGATTCTTTCTAGCTTCAGTTTGATTTCTTTGTAACTCGTGCCACCAAGTAGAAGCTTTATCTTTTAAGCGATAAACAACACGATCAACACGGCTTCCATCATTGGGGATGTTGCAGAAGTCGAAGGAATTGTCCACGTCTGAGATCCACACTAATACTTCCTCAGCTTTTGCACTTCCGTTGAAAGTTGGGATTCTCTTTCGGCGATAATCCTTCTACACCCATAGGTGTCGTCTTATTCCACCGCAACTCTCGAGGGCTTTGGTCACTTGCTCGAGCGATAATCCTTCTACACCCATAGGTGTCGTCTTATTCCACCGCAACTCTCGAGGGCTTTGGTCACTTGCTCGAGCTGTGCTAAAATCTCTTCTTCTCTTCGTTGGAATGTGAGTAGGTCTTGGTCAAAAGTAAGCCCTCTTGTAGCTCGGTTGGGGTTGTCTTTAGCTATTATCTTCGCATATTTTACAAAATCCACTCAAACACACGTGTGTTCACTCTTTCACATGTTTCACTCGACTATAAGGATAAAACCATCGCTCTAATACCAAATGATGGGCTCACGAACCAAAACTGAATAAGAAAGAAGGATGGAGAGTAAAACCAACTAAACTCGCTCAATAAGATAACTCGCCACGAGTATGAAAAGTCACTTTGATTCGCCACGCTCAAGGATGAACGATAAGAATCAGGGATTTCATCACTAAACAAGGGATTTGTTCAGATAAGAAAATAGAAGAAACGCTCTAAGCAAATTTCATTCAAAATACTATTTTTGATATATCCTCTTACAATGAGGTTAATAGCATATATATAGAGAGAAGACACATCCCCTGACTCTAGAATATGAAACTGACATCTAAACTCCTCTAGATTACTTTCCTAAAATAGAATAAAGAAACAATCTGGAATAAGAAACTTAAGATTACTGACTCAAGCTAATATAGGAAATAACATCTAATTAAGAGAAACTATATTGTTGCAATATAGGAATATTAATATCTAATGAAGTCAAATTCTTGTTCCGAAATCTTCTTGAATACCTGTTTGATCCCGAAAATTCGAATTCATATTGGGCTGCAATCTGAAGAACATCAGAAGATTACCCTGAGAAGCTGGGCACTAAAACAACTTCTCCAAGGACCACGTCTCAATAGAATTTCAACTGTAATGAGACAAAATCTGCTTCCGCCCAAAAGCCCAAAGAAGCATCTTTCCGCAGCTTCAGTAGGCATATCGCGATTCTACCGAGAAGCAAAATATAGACAACCCTACTGCTGCAACAGCCAAGCAGCTGCAAATCTTTTGACCTACTGGAGCATTGT
The DNA here is from genome assembly GCF_007655135.1 of Punica granatum. Lineage (NCBI taxonomy): Eukaryota > Viridiplantae > Streptophyta > Magnoliopsida > Myrtales > Lythraceae > Punica > Punica granatum. The sequence continues at coordinate 11,502,224 of NC_045132.1, forward strand.
GAGAAATTGACGACATGAATGCTGAGCAAATATACGTCAGTGAAAGCCATTGCGGAAGCCAGCAGGTTTTCCCTCAACTAGTTATCTGAACACATGATTCTTCGTAGGACTCTCATTGCCGGAGCTTGGGGGGTTTGAAGAAGTGCTTGGGTCATTTGATGAGCCATCTGAGTGGGGCGGAGACAAACTGGGAATAGCCTCCAGGATGGAACGGGGAGATTTTCGGGAGGACGCTGCCACATCAGCAGCTCTGTGATGAGATTGCCAGCCACTCTCACTGGAGGTCAGAAAAGCAAAAAGAAATTATATGTGAAAGGGAAAAAAATAAGAAAAAGAAAATACACACTAGCCATGAATATGCCGAGAAAAAGAAACGCAACATAGTAGTTTTTGGTAAACCAGTCATGAATATGCCGAATCTTCCTTATCTACAAACCTAGGTGAACTGCAACTCAAATCCTCACAAAGCTTGGCAGTAGCCACCGGGTCTTCCTATTCATTATGTTAACCAATCTCAATCCTGGCAAGACACTTTTGCTGCCTTCCACGGGCAGCTGCAGTCCAACTTGCCAAAACATATGGCATCTTGATGGGTTTCTATTTTGATTTCCAAATTCATTTTTTCAAAGAATATTCCTGGCAAGAATCTAAATCTGGTGGATCACTTGTGTCTAAGATGCATCTTCTGTTAAACAAACTAATTTCAGACGTGCAAGCAGTTGAAACACGATAGCCTTGCATGTGCAAATAGAGTTCTGCATGATTTAATAATCACATACATGATCCTCACCCATCAAAGGTCGCATTTGATTTTACACTTCTTGCAGTTGGACAAACCAGCGAGTGGTCAATGGCATTCTTAGATCGCTGTTGCCCTGGGCTAAGGGGTAAGTCCTGTAAATGTCACATTGAAACATAATCACTTTTCGGAACAGAAATGATCTTGGAAGTGAGAGAAGGGGAGCATAATGTATGCTAGGTACCTTTAATTTGATCCTGTTCGATGCCTGGCGAGAACAAGATTGGTTATCGTGAAGTTGCGAGTTCTTAAGGAACCGATGCTCGAGTAACATTGCAGCTGATGACCTTTCGGCAGGGTTTCTCTTAAAGCAATGTTGCAGGAAATCCTTGCCTTCTGGCGAGAGGCTTTCAGGGATTGGTGGGGTATCCTTCAGAATCTTAAACATTGCTGCAGCCTGCAAGTTTAAGAATTAAAGGTAAAATGACAAACTAAACATGTAAAGAGGAGAGAAAAACCACCAAAATTGTTTTCGGTAAATGAGGATGATGCTAGGCATGCCAGGTGCAATCCGTTATCAGAATTGGACCCAAAAAGAAACCAGTCAAGGCATGCATGGGGTCCATCGGTTTTGGATCCAAACCAGTCCAACCGCCTATACAACAAACAGAAATATAAAAGCAAATTGGACAAGTGAAGTCCCTGCAGGGGAAGAACAGCCTGCTCGGACTGAACATAGAGAATGTGATTCCTTACCCCCTCATACTCGCTCCAAGGTGGTTTTCCAGTTAGCATTTCTATTATGGTACATCCGAGACTCCATATATCAACGGCAAGAGCAACATCGGAGTTGCTATCTCTCTGCATCACGGCATTCATGAGCTGCAGGCATAGTCAATCATATCAGCATTCAAAGAATCTGTACTTCCACTTTGAATTCTACAAAGATTAGATTTTCGACCAATAATGAATAATACCTCAGGTGCCATCCAGTACGGACTTCCCTTTAGAGAGAGATCAGATGCTTGTCCCGAAAGCTGAGCAATGAAAAGAAGTTCAGAGATATAAACATCAAGAAGGTTGTTTGAATTGTCCCAAAAAAAACAATCATGGCTTTATCACCCAAAAATGTCATAGACACAAAAATTACACAGTGTCAAAAAGATACAACAAAGCTCTGTATATTTGATCAACAAAATAGTAACTAGAGGAATTGTTAAGCATAAAAACAATATGTCTTCAAATTGTTATAGATGAGGTAACCAAAGTTAGTTTACAGAGGTTCCTTATACTATGCAACCAATCTATGATTTTTAGTTCAATTAGATTTTTAGCTTCCAATTATTAATCATGTAGTGCTAAGAATAGCATGCATAATATTTAATGGAATAGAACGATGGTTCAATAAAAAAAGTTGAATCACTGATACTAATGCAGACTAGATGCAAACTTATTCTTATGAAAAATTAAAGGAGAGTGCATGTCGATTTGCATAGCTTGGAATAGTAGGACTCTCACATGTTTAGCCATCCCAAAGTCGGCAAGTTTTACGACCCCAGAGGCATCTACAAGCAAGTTAGCCCCCTTGATGTCCCTGTATACCAAGACAAGGGGTTAAAAGTTAATAAGTCCAAACACAAAAAGCAAAATCTAATGAAAATAAATCTTTCAACAATTCAGCTCGACTGTTCAAATTGGAGATGAACCAGGAAATTGTATATCTCATATTGAAATATTTATATGAATATATCTATTTCTTATAGAGGTCGTTTCTTAAGTGGTCAGACCCACAGAAATCCATGTGGGACCCAGAATCCATGCCTTAACCATTTGATCTTTTTTCCTGCTCTTTTCACTAACGTTTCGCCTCTAGTTTGTAGTTCTCTCATCTAAAACTGTGCTTAAGCAACCCTCAATTTTTACCAACAAAAAATTATTTAATAAATTAAACCATGGATTGACTCTACCTGTGAATGGTCTTCTTGCTGTGCAAGTAAGCCAAACCCGACAGAATATGGCGGGTAAAACAACGGACCACCGATTCTGTTATGGCTCCGCAGTGTTCTCGAACATACTTATTAATGGACCCAGGATGAACATACTCCAGATATATATAGAACCGGTCCTCAATCTGGATATCCATTTATAGCGTTTCCAATCAGTAAAAATAATCATTAAAGATACCACAGAGTAGATATCAAACCCGCAAAACGAAGTAGAATTACTCACTATTTCACTGCCGTAATACTGCACGATATTCGGGTGTTTTAGGCGGCTCAGAACTTTGATCTCCTGTACAGGTGTTAGAAACGGCATGAATAACACTAAATTTGTATTACTCAAATAGACTTTAGACCCACCAAATGAAGTTTAAACAAATGCTCCTCTGATTATACTTGGCATGAGCGAGGTGGAGAGGGATGTGGTAGGACGATGCCTATCAGAGATCATAGACTAAGGTTGCCACCATATGACTTACCCTTTATCCCCCCAAGAGAAATGCTCCATTTGGTTCATACGTAAAAACATGTTTCTCATTTAAGAAAATAATAAAAGAATCATACTTAATGTGTAGACATTTCTTCAGACTGCTTTGACCAACCAGATAGAAGAATGCATTAAAAGATAAAGATTACTATTGAACAGATAAGCAGAACGCCCATGTGTCAAATAGAAAGAATGCCACGAAGTTACCTGCTCCAACTGCTTCATGCATTCTATAGACTTCGGATCATCAGGAAATAGCTCGACCTCCTTCATCGCACAAAGAGCCCCTGTCTCCCTGTTTAACAACAAAAACATTTCTACAAACTTAATTTCTGACCAAATATAAGCAATCAAAGAAAAAGGCAATTTCGAAAACAACATACAGGTTGGAGGCCACATAAACACTCCCGAATGTGCCACGCCCGATGAGTTTTCCCTTCTGCCATTGGCTATTAAGCGGCACGGACTCTGGCTTAAAAGCAACATGAGGATTGCCAGAAGGAGAGAGTGAAGCGGCCCCAGGAGGCAGAGGCAGGGGGTGAACACTCGTGTGAGAGTTACTCTCACGCCGTGACATGGGGCTCGGTCCAGGGGCACGCCTGTTGGCATTTCTGGGGCAGACCAAATTTGGTTGGCTTTCGGAGTTATGTAATAGTACGGAAAGAAATCGCCAGTAGCAACTTTCGGGGGGCTAAGCATGGGACTCGCAAAGGGACTTGCTGCAAAAGGACTCGTCGCGAAGGGACTTGTCGGGGCACTCCTGATGGGAACATTGATCATAAAGTTGTCATAAGAGCTTTCTGCAGCGTTTACATCTTGGAACACCCTCGTAGATGTTCTCGCTTCGAGAGGCTCCAACACAATCTTTTTATCTCTTTGAGAGAGAACACTGTGACGGGGTAAGAAAAAACAAATGGGTTATTTTGAGGTAAGGAACATGATTCAAAATATGTAATGATGACAGATTCATTGACCAATGATATTGATGGAATTGGCCCATGACAGTACTTGGGTAAAAACTACTAAAAGATTTTGATAACATTTGAATTCAGAGTTAAAGTTATTTTGATTTTAATTTTGATTTTGATTATGAAAAAAGACAAATGAGATGTGATTATAAATTTGACTTGAGAAACGTGTATTTTTGTTGTGTAATGTGTTAAGTTAAAGTTAAAATTAAAATTTTTAAATTAGGAAATGTGTATTTTTGTTGAGTTAAAGTTAAAATTAAAGTTAAAATCATTGAATTCGCAATCCAAACGGGCCTTAAGTTTTTTCATGAACAGATAAGCTATGAACAGCCAAAGCATGAAATATCTTGTGCTTTCTCACCACCTTCCTGTAAATGAACTGCGACAAGCGGAGCGGGAAAAAAGAAAAATTAATAACTGGTGAAAAGTGTAAGCTGTACAGCAACTTATAAGATTTTCTGTTCACTCTGTCTACAAGCCTCGTGAAATATTGATAAAGGAAGGGCAAAGATTAAGGATATATACAGACAAAACCCTTTATGATCAACAACTTTAGGATATAAACGTAACAGGAGTTTATAATAAATTACCAAAGGAAGCAATCCGGATAATCGGTAGACAGGACACATAATCAGCTAGAGATTTTAGTTTATATTGAGATCTAATATAATCATGAGCAGCAGAGAGGAAAGGCCCAACTTTGGCTTAACATGAGCTCGCACCGCTTCAGTTACAGATAGCTCGCTTTATTGGATTATTTACAAGCAAATATTGCATTTACAGTTGTTTCATCCTCAAGTAAAGTCAAATTGCACATATGAAGTCGCAAATTTTGTACACCCAGACCACCTAAGATGATGGCACTCGTTAACTGACCGAACCAAGATAAAGGCAATCATTTCCAATTAAGTAAAAAGCGAACACATTCTCAGCTGTCAAATAAGCAAAGTCACGCTCCTCATTTTTCAAGACCATAAATTTCTGCACAGATGGGTAAGTACTTAACAAAAAACCGATAGCTCTTAAGACGCATTTCCCATGACCGTATGGGGGCAGGTGATAAAATTTATCGACCGGTTTTTCTTTCCTCTAAACAAAACATCAGCAGATGCTCGCGAACATACAAGGAACATGATTAGAAAATTTTGAACCCAATATGAACTCAAGCCAAAACAAACACCCAGGTCCATTGCCTAAAAGGGAAAAATTCACACCCACATCTAATCAAATAGTTTATGTGGGCGTGTGTTATATATATATATATATTGCACACAATGATCGAATAGCTGATTACCTTCCTTCATTGCTTCCATCCCCACGATCCCGGACAATGCCAGCCTCCTCAGGGGAAGGGAGCGGGCAGTCTCCTCTCTCGGGTTGGGAGCCCGTGAACCCTCCGACTCTTCGGAACAGGAGGGATATTTCGGGGAGAGGGAGAGGCTGCGGGGCGGCGCCCGGAGGAGAGGCTGTTGTTGTTGTTGGGGTGGTGGTGGCAGCAGGCTCGCCGTCTGGCGGAGGGAGGTGGAGGGCACCAGTAATCTCCCGCTCAGAGAGGTACCTGAGGTTCCTCTGGCGGGTGAGCTTGGGGCCAATCCTTTCGCCGGCAGCCTTGGTGGGGGAGGAGGAGGTGGAGGGAGGGGACAACGAGGCCTGGGAGAAGGAGATGTTTTGGAGCCAGCGCATAATGTGCTAATCATTGTTCATCGGAAAGAACCCATTTTTACCTTCCGTGAGGGAGCAGAGGGAGAGGGGAATGGGGGAGATTTAGTGGATTATGGGACATGGGTATTGGAGAATGGCCATTGCCGGCGGTGGAGGAGGGAGGAGGGAGGGGAGGAGCGACTAATCAGGTTTGTTGGGGCCCAAAAAGACAGAGAGAGACAACCACGCGGTTTACAACGTTACCTCTCCTCCCCTAACAGCCGATTGGCGCTCTCTCTCTCTCTCTCTCTCTCTATCCCTATATCTATATCTATATGTATGTGTATACAAAAAAATCATGGCAACGACCGAACAGGTTGTCTGGTTTTTCTGCTCTTTGGGGGGGGGGGGGGGGGGGGGGGTTCCTCTCTCTTTGGTTTGATTGTCTTTTTGTTAAATTTTATTAATTAACCGCAATTTGTTTGATTTTATTAACAGTTCTTATCTGACGCCGAATAAGACTTTGGCCATTCTCCTTTGTTTCTTTGAAGAAAGATTTCCTTTATCGTGTCAAACGGTTACAAACCAAGAGGCCTCTCTCTAGAACATCACTATTACTTGTACTATACAAAGATAAAAAGGGAAAATGTCAAATTTCGTCATTAATCTTTAACTATTTTTCTATCCTAGTCCTAAACCTTTTTTTTTACTGAATTTCATCCTCAATCTTTTTCGCGCGGTATGAGTTTAGTCCTTTTGTCCAAAATTCCGTCCATTTTCCCTTACATATATATTCGTCAAATGAGAGAGCATCACGTGCACGAAAGATCACTGCTACTCTAAACCGGTTGTTATAGAGCAAATCCGATTCCTGTTTTAATCACATCCGTAAACCAGACTAAAATATTTATGGTTCTTTTAGGATTTCAGCCATCACTTCTCTTTCATCGTCTCAGGCACCGACATATGGCTAGAATTCTAAAAGAACCAAAAATATATTAGTCTGATTTACAGGTCCAATTAAAAAAGGAATCTAATTTGCTCTACAACAACCGATTTAGAGTAGCAGTGATCTGTCGCGCACGTGGCACACTCTTATTTGACGAATATACATGTCAGGGAAAATGGATTGAATTTTAGATGGAATGACTAAACTCATACCGCGCAGAAAAGATTGAGGACGAAATCCAACAAAAGAAAAGGTTTAGGACTAAGATAGAAAAAGGGCTAAAGGTTGATGTCCAAATTTGACCTTTCTCAAAGATAAATTATTTCATGCCCTATTATCTCAAGAACATTACTATTAATTACTATACTATACAAAGATCGAATTACTTCTTGCCCTATTATCTCGTAGTGGGGGTTCTAAATTTTTTTTTAGCACCTAAAACATAGTTTTTTTTTTGCTGAATAAAAAGGCCGAGAGGGGGAGACCAGCATAGCAACCCCCTTTGGAGACCAAAGGGACTCCACAGCAGTCATGAAATATTCCATTCGCCCGAATGGGTAAAGGGCTCGCTGAGACATCGCACACATAGGTCACCATGACCCTATCAAAGCGCACAGTGAACCATAACAGCTCCCAATGGTAGAGGATAATGGTCTACTAACACAAGTGCTTTCGTATTTAAGTCGAGTTTTGACTCATCGACCTCCTCTTTGGAAGACGAATTCTGTTACCAGTTAGGCTACCACCTTGGTAGTGCACCTAAAACATAGTTAGTTGTTGTAAGCCACCGCCCATGTCATAGAATCCTCTATGAAGGCTTGGTTCTTACTTATGTAAAAGTAATAACATACAATTATTAAAAAATAAGTTTTGATTTCATAATAAATTAAAGTGTTTGAGAGGTAATAATATAAACTTTTGAAATTAAAAACTTGAAATAGAAAATAATCGGAATCTGTTTTCATTAGCACAATTAACTTGTTAGAGAAAATTACGTTTCCGATCATAGAAATTAGTCAATCAACAGTTTTTAAAAAAAAATCACCAAATATTGCTTCTCCTCAGAATCCAATAAAGTATGCACTTATTCAATCGCCACCACACGAAGCCTAAGAATGCTAGAACTAGCAAGTGAAATTTCAAAATGTTCATAGAGAAGAGAACATAAACATTTTATGTAGGGTATCCATCATTCTGCATAAACAGTAAGAGCACTGACTCACTGAGATATCATAAAATCTATATACGAAAATCAGAAACAACCTTTCGAGTTTGAATTTATTCATTTGAAATTTGGGTTCTTCTGCTAAATATATAAAAGCAGTGATGATACTTTAGAAGGTGCAACGTAGGACGAAATTTTCTTCCTAATGCAATGTGATCTTTCAATTTACTACTAGCAAAACTATGACAAATGGTGCACAATTGATGAGGTATCCCAATCTCAGGTTGGTGAGAGACAAGTGTCTTGACTTCATTATTTTTGTAAGGTATCTCATATCTCACAAGAGACGCCTTTTTATGGGAAAAATCATGTCGGCCAAGCCCAAAATGAAATACCATTTGACGGCCCCCTCCTGTCGCGAATTTTAGGCCACCAACATTATTGACGCCACCGGTGGGAAGGAAGCCATGTACTCAACTTCCCAACAAGACCCTTTCTCTTGGGGGCTATAATACAGTACCGTAATTCACATTCACTACAAGAATATTAAACTATTACTATAAAATATTTTGTCAAAATATGGTTTGATGTGATTCCCGCCAAGAATGACAAGACCCGACAACTAAAAGAACCCAAGATCGTTCCACAATCAGATTTGAGTGACAAACCTTCGACCCGTTGTTTACGACAAAAACAAGAACCTTGGTATAACTAACCTCAACCCGTTGTTTTATGCGAAACAAGAACCTCGGTATATAGGAAGACGCCACAAACGGTGATGGAAAACTGTTTGATAAGTTGATGATGAATGCCACGGAAACTTCCGATAAGTTCGAATCAGTTTTTCAAGAATCAAAGAGAATACCCTCACAATTTTTTGAATGTTCCTTCTTTACTAAAAATTGACTAAGATGAATATATATATAGACATAAACTAATCCTAATCTGGCCATATATCCTCCTAAAGATAAGGAAAATAAAACCTAGAATATCGATAGAGATATGATATAATCTATAAAGATATGAAATCTAAATATCCCTAGAAAATCTCTATGAGATTTTAACTTTCAACAAATCTGATGATATCTTCTCTTGATCATCAAATATTCTAGAAGCTTCCTCAAACACTTGCTGAATTTAGCCTTGTCCGGAATCTTCTATAACTTAAATCATGTTGATGGATTTTTGTTGATCACGTGGTTCATGTCCAATGGGCCTCCACGAATTTGCTTGAGCCCAAACCTCTTGAATCAGGCCGTTGAGTTCATCTTTAAATTTCTTTGCTCGTGCTCGCGTAATCGGTCCAATTGGAACTTGAACTGGATCCCTTGAAGTCGTGCTACGATTTGCATCATTCCCCACTTCTTGAAAAGGATTTGTCCTCAAATCATCACCTACATCAAAAGGAAGCAAATCAGCAACATTAAAAGTAGCACTTACATTGTACTCACCAAGTAAGTCTAGTTTATAAGCATTGTCATTGATGTGCTCCAGGACTTGAAAAGGACCATCTCCTGTTGGAAGCACTTTGGAACGTCTTTGCGTCGGAAATCTCTCTTTCCTCATATGCAACCAAACCCAATCTCCGGGTTCAAAAATCAGCTTATGACGGCCCTTGTTGGCGTGTTTTGTATACTGCTTCGTTCTTCGCTCAATGTTGAGTCTTGTTTTCTCATGAATCTGCTTGACAAATTCAGCTTTCTTTTTGCCATCTAAATTAACATGCTCAGTCAATGGTAAAGGAGATAAATCCAATGGAGTTAAAGGATTAAATCCAACAACAACTTCAAATGGTTAAAATTTAGTAGCAGAATAAACAGATCTGTTATAAGCAAACTCAACATGTGGTAAACGCTCTTCCCATGTTTTGATTTTTTTTTTATTAGTGCCCTCAACAAAGTGGACAAAGTTCTATTTACTACTTCCGTTTGTCCATCAGTTTGTGGGTGACAAGTAGTAGAAAACAACAACATAGTACCTAACTTACACCACAAAGTCTTCCAAAAATAACTCAAGAACTTAGCATCTCTATCTGAAACAATTGTTTTAGGCAAGCCATGTAACCTCACAATCTCCATAAAGAACAAATCAGCAACATGCGAAGCGTCATCCGTTTTGTGACATGGAATAAAGTGTGCCATCTTAGAAAATCTATCCACAACCACAAAAATTGAATCCCTCCCACGTTTAGTCCTAGGTAATCCTAACACAAAGTCCATTGAAATATCAATCCAAGGCTCACTATGAATAGGTAAATGAGTATACAAACCGTTGGGCTGCACTATGGATTTAGCTTGCCTACATGTAACACATCTACCACAAATTCTCTCAATATCTCTTTTCATATGTGGCCAATAGAAGTGTTCTTGCAAAATAGATAAAGTCTTTGCAACTCCAAAATGTCCTATTAATCCCCCACCATGAGATTCCTGCACTAATAACTCCCTCAAGGAACAATTAGGCACGCATAACTTATTCTCTCGAAACAGAAACCCATCATGTCTAAAGAACTTATCACAAGGTGTTTCCTCACAAGCCCGATATTCCCCACAAAATTCATGGTCATCAACATATAAATTTTTAATGTGCTCAAAACCAAGCAATTTTGCATCAAGTGTAGAGAGTAATGCATACCTGCGAAAAAGTGCATCGACGACTACATTCTCCTTACCTTACTTATACCGAATGACGTATGGAAACATCTCAATGAACTCCACCCATCGGGCATGTCTTTTGTTTAGCTTGTGTTGGCCCTTCAAGTGTTTAGAGGACTCATGATTGATGTGAATCACGAACTCCTTAGGCCATGGGTAGTGCTGCCACGTCTCCAAAGCTCGAACCAGAGTATACAACTCCTTATCATAAGTTGGGTAGCTTAAGGCTGCCCCGCTTAATTTTTCACTGAAGTAAGCAATTGGTCGTCCTTCCTGCGTAAGAACTGCACCTATACCAATACCTAAAGCATCACATTCAATCTCAAACGTTTTTGAAAAATTAGGTAAAGACAGTAAATGAGCGTTGGTCAACTTCTCTTTGATTAGCTGAAAAGCCTTCTCTTGTTCTTCTCCCCATCTAAATCCAACGTTCTTCTTGATCACTTCAGTAAGTGGTGCGGCTATACTACTAAAGTCTTTTACAAATCGTCAGTAAAAACTAACAAGTCCATGAAAACTACGAACATTACCTACACTTGTGGGAATCGGCCACTCTTGGATTGCACGTACCTTCTCCTCATCAACCTGTATACCTTGTGCACTAACAACAAATCCCAAAAATGCAAGCTTATCGGTACAAAACGTACACTTCTTCATATTAGCAAATAACTTTTCCTTCCTAAGCACATCTAAAAGAGATTTCAAATGTACCTTATGATCGTCCAAGTTTTTGCTATAAACGAGTATATCATCAAAGTAGACAACAACAAATCTACCTATAAATGCACGCAAAACATGATTCATAAGTCTCATAAAAGTGCTCGGAGCATTAGTCAAACCAAAAGGCATAACTAACCATTCATACAAACCATATTTTGTTTTAAAGGCAGTTTTCTATTTATCTCCTTTCATTCTAATCTGATGATAACCACTCTTTAAATCAATTTTAGAAAATACACAAGAACCATGCAGCTCATCTAACATATCATCTAAGCAAGGAATAGGATGACGATACTTTACCGTTATGTTGTTGATTGCTCGGCAATCAACGCACATTCTCCACGTCCCATCCTTCTTAGGTACAAGTATTACTGGAACAGCGCATGGGAGCTCTCCCTCACGTACCATTTCTCTAACAACTCACTTACCTGCCGTTGAAGCTCCTTTGTCTCCTCAAGATTGCTCCTATAGGCTGGTCGGTTTGGAATTGTCGCACCGGGAACAAAATCAATTTGATGTTTAATCCCTCAGATTAGAGGTAACCCATGTGGTGTTTCCTTGGGAAAGACATCCTCATACTCCTGCAAAAGAGAAACAACAGAACTAGACAAAACGAGATCAAGTTCGTTAGTATTAAAAAATGCCTCTTTGTATAAAAGTACAATCATCGGCTGATTTGAAAACATTGTTTGCCTAATTTCTTCCATTTGTGCATAAAAATTCTTTTGTTTTCTAGTTGATTTTCTATAAATGGCCGAATTTTGATTTTCTTTTTCTCTCTCATTTTTCTCGGCCTCTCTCTGATTTTCACTCTCTTTCTTTTGTTCACTCTCTTTTTACAATCTCACTTGATCCTCATATACTTGCTGCGGTGTTAATGGTACAAGAGTGATTGATCGTTAATCATGCTTCACACACACGCCTATCAAATTGCCATGGACGCCCTAGCAACAAGTGTCCTGCTTGCATAGGTACTACATCACACAACACTTCATCTTCGTATTTACCGATTCGAAATGCAACTAACACCTGCTTGTTCACCCTTATCTCACCACTATCATTTAATCATTGCAACTTGTACAGCCTAGGGTGTTTCAACATGGACAGTCCCAATTTTTCCACCATGGTTGTGCTTGCGACATTAGTACAACTACCACCATCAATAATCACACTACATACCTTGTCTTTAACGTAATACCTAGTGTGAAAGATGTTCTCTCGCTGCACTTCTTTAACTCCCTTTGTTTGCAAGCTCAATGCTCTCCTTGCCACCAATGTCAAAGCATCAGGGGCTAAATATTCCTCTTCGGAAACGTCCTCCAATAGGGGCATGTCATCGGTGTCAGAATCTTCATTGTCGGTCACAATTTCACCATTGTCTCGCATCACCATGACCCGCTTGTTTGGGCATTGACTTGCTATGTGTCCCTTACCTTGGCATTTAAAACACTTAATGTCATGATTCCTGGAGGTAGAAGCGTCGGTTTTACCTTGAAAAACGTGGCTGGTTGCTTCTTGCTTTTGCTCGGTTTTCAACTTCGACGTGGATTGCTTCTCATCTTTCTTCCACAAATTCGGTTTCCAAGTGGATGTGCTTGGACTTTGGCTTGCACGTGTATTGCCTCTCCTCTTGAACTAGTTCTCAATCTTGATGGCCATGTGCACCATATCCTCCAACTCCACATAATGTTGTAATTCCACGACATTTTGAATTTCTCGGTTCAATCCAGCCAAAAATCTTGCCATAGTAGCCTCCCGATCCTCCTCTATGTTAGCTCTAATCATGGCCACTTCCATCTCCTTAAAATAATTCTCTACACTCCGGTTACCTTGCCTAAGACTTTGCAACTTATTATACAACTCCCGGTAGTAATAACTGGGAACAAATCGCTTCCTCATCACCCTTTTCATTTCCTCCCACGTATCTATAGGTGGCTCTCTATTTCTTCTCCTATATATCACCAATTGATCCCACTAAACAATTGCATAATCCGAGAATTCAATGGCTGCCAATTTGACTTTCGTAAGTTCGGAATAACTGTAACAATCAAATACAAACTCCACCTTTTTCTCCCACTCAAGGTATGCTTCGGGATCACTCTTTCCTTGGAACGATGGGATTTTCATCTTAATACTACCCAGGTAATTGTCTTCCCGATTCCTAACTTTTCTAAACCGCCCTGCACGTCTCCTATTACTGACAACCGAATCCCGATCATCTTTTTCATCAAAACTAGCCGCATAATTATCTTCATATTCAACCCTTATTTCCCTTAGTTGAACTCTTTCCCCCCTACGCACATTTGGAGCGTTTCGTTTTTGCTCCACACCTGTGTTCTCCATCCGATCTATCCGTTCATGAACCTGCTCCAACTCCAACCTCATCACATGCCTCATCTCACTCATCATGGCCTCCATAAGTACTTTCGAATCAGCCAATTCCGTAGCACCTTCGGGAATACTCTTAGAACTGTTGTGAGACATGATTGCTGCAAAATAAAGTTAGAAAGAATGGACCTCACAATTCTCTCCCTTACGTGTTTACACTCAAGAATGTGAATCACTCTACACTCGTGTTTTCACTCAAACAAACGTGGCTTTTAACCCTCTAATGTTCTCACCACTCTTGCCTTTTTCCACTCGACAATTCTCTTTCAGTTCTTTTGGAACTAAACAAACAACTCCAAATTTTCCAGCAACAATTCACCAAGAACTCATCAAGGAAAATTAATGGTCAAAGGAAATTTCAGGAAGAAAATAAACAAGAGAAAAGGCAACCAGAATGAAGTAAATCAGAATGTTATATGAAATTATGGAATCAGAATCAATGTAGATCACAAATAAAAGGAAATAACAACTTTAGAATGGTCTGAGGTACAAAATTTGGATCAAATTGACAATGATGTCTTCTTTCTTTTCTTTCGATTTTTTTTTTCAGCTATGTATTTTTTTTTGCCAAAATTTTTTTTTTCAGCTCTTTTTCTTTTACTACTAACAATCCACAAAGAACAAACTCGATGAAGCGAAACTCAGCAAATTGAAACAAAAAAGGATAGGATAAACCCGATTTGGAGCATGATGCTCTGATACCAAATGATGTGATTCCCGCTAAGAATGACAAGACCCGACAACTAAAGGAACCCAAGATCGTTCCACGATCAGATTTGAGTGACAAACCTTTGACCCGTTGTTTACGACAAAAATAAGAACCTTGGTATAACTGACCTCAACCCGTTGTTTAATGCGAAACAAGAACCTCGGTATATAGGAAGACGCCACAAACGGTGATGGAAAGCCGTTTGATAAGTCGATGATGAACGCCACGGAAACTTCCGATAAGTTCGAATTAGTTCTTCAAGAACCAAAGAAAATACTCTCACAATTTTCTGAATGTTCCTTATTTATTAAAAATTGACTAAGATGAATATCTATAGACATAAACTAATTCTAATATGGCCATATCTCCTCCTAAAAATAAGGAAAATAAAACCTAGAATATCGATAGAGATATAACATAATCTATAAAGATATGAAATCTAAATATCCCTAGAATATCTCCATGAGATTTTAACTTTCAAAAAATCTGATGATATCTTCTCTTGATCATCAAATATTCTAGAAGCTTCCTCAAACACTTGCTAAATTTAGCCTTGTCCGAAATCTTCTATAACTTGAATCATGTTGATGGATTTTTGATGATCACGTGGTTCATGTCCAATGGGCCTCCACGAATTTGCTTGAGCCCAAACCTCTTGAATCAGGCCGTTGAGTTCATCTTTAAACTTCTTTGCTCGTGCTCACGTAATCGGTCCAATTGGAACTTGAACTGGATCCGTTGAAGTCGTGCTACGATTTGTATCATGGTTGGTATTTGTCACTAAATGTTTCTTGTGACAATTTTTTTTTGTCACAGTTTTCATCAAAAAAAACTCGTCTTAATAAGTTTGCCATGACAAAATATTACTTTATCACAATATCATATCACATATTGTGACAAAGTTATATTTTGTAGTTATAAATCATTTTATTGTGAAAAAATAAAATGTCACAATATTAAGATGATTTCGTTGCAATAAATGTCTTTTGTCATGAAAAATCAATCTTTAATTTTCGAATGAAATATCTCGTGATAAAATACATGACGAAATATTCGTCAAAATAAAAAAATTAATAAAATAAAAATTCGTAATTAGGAATAATTAATAATTTTTTGAAAATATTAATTTTCTAAAAATTTATAAAATTAAATTCTTCTTTTCACGAATTCTTTCGTCATAATTGACGAATTCTTTCATCATAATTATTTTATCTATAATTCATACGGTTAATTTGGCAAAAGTTACATTTTATCCAATACTGTAATCATAGGCCAAATTGGAGGTACAAAATTAGTGAAAAATGAAAGCAATACAAACATTTTCAAATAAAATCAATAGCACCAAATTGGTATTAACCTATTAATCCAAAGTTATAATATTAAAATGTCAAAGAAATTTCAAACTACAAGTCTAAGAAGAGAACTACTTCTACTTGAACTTAGAAATTAAAAGAAAACATCCAATTAAAAGAAATTACAAGTCATGACATAAAGGCTTATTTTCTTTTTTTTTCAGTGAATAAAGGATTGTTTTATTTTTTAAAGCAACGTACAGGATCTCATATAAATATGAAGATAAGTATGGAAAACACAATTTTTTTAAAGTTATATATACAACCACATTTACAGATATATCTAATAAAAACTAATTAACAACATAAAAATTTATTATTTATTAAATGAGAACTTAATATTTGAAAACTTAAACATTCAAGATTAATACATCATGAAAATTTAAAATGCTTTAAAATATTCTCTAAGTAATCAGATAGTAAAAAATTCAATTAAATTTAAAATTTAAAGATTTGTGATTACTAAATAATATTACTAAAAGGATTTTTAAAATAAAAAATTTGACATTTTTGAATGATATCATAAAAAAATAGAGATTATATTATTTAGATACAACAATTGATCGGAAAATATATATTTGAAAAATTGAAAAATTAATGCATTTAGATCGTATTATTTGAAAAAAAATTTAAAAACTTAAGTTTATATTTGGTAGATAACAAATATAAAAAACTAAAAGAAATTATGAAATTATTCTATAGATAATCACATTTTACCATAAAGTACTTATCTATAATAAAAATTATGAATTTGTGAATACTATAAACTATTTAAAAATAAAAAAAATCAAGGATGTTTTGTAGGTAAATAATAATACTTTTGATGAAATCATTTTTCACGAAAAATTATACTATATATTGTGAAAAATAATTTGTTGCTATTAGTTGAAAAATGAGATTATCGAGATAGAATTCAGTTGTCACGATATAGCATGTCATTAGTAACATATATATTTGTCACTATATATGTTGGCATGACTTTTTATGATAAAGTTTTCGCAATAAAATAATTTTGTCATAATATTACAGCTTTGAATCATAAAGAATTGTCAGCCAAAGTAATCGTGACAAACTATTGTGACAAAATCACTTTCCGTCACTCTAAGTATATTATTTTTGACAATTTAAAATGAAAAATTATTTTTCGTCTTGATTGGACAATTATTGTGACAAAATTATATTTTATCACTATATAACTGTTTCTTTTGACAAACATTTATTTGTGGCGAGAGATTTTGTCATAATAAATGAAATTTCTTATAGTGATTGCAGAGGGACGGGGGTTTTGGCATCTTTAAAAAAATAATGTACACTTATTTTTTATCAAAGAGATGCCTTTTAAAGACAACCATGTGCGTCAAGCTCAACACTGACAACGCGATAAACTTATGTGTGGAGCCTCCTTCAAAGGAGTAAATTGTAAAGGCCAATCGGAGAGTGTCACGTCATTGCGCTCCGAATTTCTGCCAGTGAGTTTTCTTCTTATAATAAGAAACTTTGTATATTACCTACTGAATTTCTTATTATTACGAGATACATCATTATTTATGAGAAAATTAGTACTATCAATACAACAAGACTCTTGTCAAACATCAAATTCCTTACTAAATAATAAGAAAATTATCATCTTTTTTTTTCATAGCATCATTTTACTCTGTGTTGAGATCGGTTTCATATTTAAAGGACAATCGAAGACCCGGTAGAAACAAGAAAGAATCGACCAAGGAGGTGTGGATGCGTCGTGACCTCTGTCAGAGGAGATTGGCTTAGTAATTAGCTCGCGGAGAGAAATCGAGACGTCATCATGTCTCTTGAGACAGCGGTCTAGTGAGACGAGCGGGTGGTGATTATGGTTAGGTATGGACAAACCACGATAAAAAAGTTGACTAGCTTGAAAAGACAAGATTTCAAGATATCTTCGGGCGTGTATTTTTTATCTTGTTTCCTACACTAAAAGGAATATATTCTAGGAATTCTACAATGTATTTTTAGAATATTTAGGGTCTTGAGTCTATATATATGGGGATGAGCCTTGGAAGACATAAACATGTGTGAGATTGAGAAATAACTTGTAATTTTCTTAGGAAACTCTCTAGTTATCCTCTTGGATTGCATTTAATACATGGAAATCTATATAGATTCCTAGGAAAGTTAATATCAATTACCTGGACTCATAAAATTTTCATGTTTGATTAGATCACAACAATTTACATTCCCACTTGATTCATGAGTGACACTTATCAGCAAAGTTAGAATTACTTTTTGTAACTTGAATACATATTTAGTTTATGTTGTGAGGAATGCTATTAACTATTAACGATACTATTGAATGCCATTTCTTTTAAATACAAATAATCTTTATAATTATTAAATAGAAAACAAAATGATGACTCACTACAAAAAATGTGTCTTTTTCGACAAATTTTCATACTTTTTCCAATCCACTTGTGCGTCAAGAAAAACACGGGCGGCACGTCTCACGATGCACTAAAGTACGTCGTGATAGATACCTTCGAGAAAGGCTTGGCAACACACTGTTCTTTGAGTCGGGAAAAATACCCCTATCCTGCCTCAATTTTTTGAGTAGAGAAAAACTATAACATATCCCGACATACAAAAGCGTCGGCAAAGACTCGCCTCTCTTACAACTTGATGCAAATCGTAGCACGACTTCAAGGGATCCAGTTCAAGTTCCAATTGGACCGATTACACGAGCACGAGCAAAGAAGTTTAAAGATGAACTCAACGGCCTGATTCAAGAGGTTTGGGCTCAAGCAAATTCGTGGAGGCCCATTGGACATGAACCACGTGATCAACAAAAATCCATCAATTTGATTCAAGTTATAGAAGATTCTGGACAATGCTAAATTTAACAAGTGTTTGAGGAAGCTTCTAGAATAGTTGATGATCAAGAGAAGACATCATCAGATTTGTTTAAAGTTTAAATTTCATGTAGATATTCTAGGGATATTTAGATTTCATATCTTTTATAGATTATGTCATATTTCTATCGATATTCTAGGTTTTATTTTCCTTATCTTTAGGAGGAGATATGGTCAGATTAGGATTAGTTTATGTCTATCTATATTCATCTTAGTCAATTTTTAATAAAAAGGGAACATTCAGAAAATTGTGAGAGTATACTCTTTGGTTCTTGAAGAACTAATTCGAACTTATCGGAAGTTTCCATGGCGTTCATCATCGACTTATCAAACGGCTTTCCACTACCGTTTGTGGCATCTTCATCGACTTATCAAACGGCTTTCCATTACCGTTTGTGGCGTCTTCCTATATACCGAGGTTCTTGTTTCGCAATAAACAACGGGTTGAGGTCAGTTATACCAAGGTTCTTGTTTATGTTGTAAACAACGGGTTGAGGGTTCGTCAATCAAATCTGATTGCGGAACGATCTTGGGTTCCTTTAGTTGTCGGGTCTCGTCATTCTTGGCGAGAATCGCATCATTTGGTATCAGAGCATCAGGCTCCAAATCGGGTTTATCCTATCCTTTTTTGTTTCAATTTGTTGAGTTTTGCTTCATCGAGTTTGTTCTTTGTGGATTGTTAGCAGCAAAAAAAAAAGAGCTGAAAAAAAATTTCGGCAAAAAAAAAATACAGAGCTGAAAAAAAAAGATCGAAAGAAAAGAAAGAAGACATCGTTGTCAATTTGATCCAAATTTTGTACCTCAGACCATTCTAAAGTTGTTATTTCACTTTCTTTGTGATCTACATTGATTCTGATTCCAGAATTTCATATAACGTTCTGATATACTTCATTTTGGTTGCCTTTTCTCTTGTTTCTTTTCTTCCTGAAATTTCCTTTGACCATTAATTTTCCTTGATGAGTTCTTGGTGAATTGTTGCTGGAAAATTTGGAGTTGTTTATTTAGTCTCAAAAGAACTGAAAGAGGATTGTCGAGTGGAAAAAGGCAAGAGCGATGAGAACATTAGAGGGTTAAAAGCCACGTTTGTTTGAGTGACAACACGAGTATAGAGTGATTCACATTCTTGAGTGTAAACACCTAAGGGAGAGAATTGTGAGGACTTTTCTTTCTAACTTTATTTTGCAGTAATCATGTCTCACAACAGTTCTAAGAGTATTCCCGAATGTGCTACGGAATCGGCTTATTCGAAAGTACTTATGGAGGCCATGATAAGTGAGATAAGGCGTGTGATGAGGTTGGAGTTAGAGCAGGTTCATGAACGGATAGATCGGATGGAGAACACAGGTGTGGAGCAGACACAAAATGCTCCTAATGTGCGTAGGGGGAAAGAGTTCAACCAAGGAAAATAAGGGTTGAAGATGAAGATAATTATGGGGCTGGTTTTGATGAAAAAGATTATCGGGATTCGGTTGTCAGTAATAGGAGACGTGCAGGGCGGTTTAGAAAAGTTAGGAATCGGGAAGACAATAACCTAGGTAGTATTAAGATGAAAATCCCATCGTTCCAAGGAAAGAGTGATCCCGAAGCATATCTTGAGTGGGAGAAAAAAGTGGAGTTTGTATTTGATTGTTACAGTTATTCCGAACTTAGGAAAGTCAAATTGACAGCCATTGAATTCTCGGATTATGCAATTGTTTGGTGGGATCAATTAGTGATAAATAGGCGAAGAAATAGAGAGCCACCTATAGATATGTGGGAGGAAATGAAAAGGGTGATGAGGAAGCGATTTGTTCCTAGTTATTACTACCGGGAGTTGTATAATAAGTTGCAAAGTCTTAGGCAAGTTAACCGGAGTGTAGAGGAATATTTTAAGGAGATGGAAGTGGCCATGATTAGAGCTAACATAGAGGAGGATCGGGAGGCTACTATGGCAAGATTTTTGGCTGGATTGAACCGAGAAATTCAAAATGCCGTGGAATTACAACATTATGTGGAGTTGGAGGATATGGTGCACATGGCCATCAAGATTGAGAACCAGCTCACGAGGAGAGGCAATAACGTGCAAGCCAAAGTCCAAGCACATCCACTTGGAAACCGAATCAGTGGAAGAAAGATGAAAAGCAATCCACGTCGAAGTTGAAAAACCGAGCAAAAGCAAGAAGCAACCAGCCACGTTTTTCAAGGTAAAACCGATGCTTCTACCTCCAGGAATCGTGACATTAAGTGTTTTAAATGCCAAGGCAAGGGACATATAGCAAGTCAATGCCCAAACAAGCGGGTCATGGTGATGTGAGACAATGGTGAAATTGTGATCGACAATGAATATTCCGACACCGTTGACCTGCCCCCATTGGAGGACGTTTCCGAAGAGGAATATTTAGCCCCTGATGCTTTGACATTGGTGGCAAGGAGAGCATTGAGCTTACAAACAAAGGTTGTTGAAGAAGTGCAGCGGGAGAACATCTTTCACACTAGGTGTTACGTTAAAGACAAGATATGTAGTGTGATTATTGATGGTGGTAGTTGTACTAATGTCGCAAGCACAACCATGGTGGAAAAATTGGGACTGTCCATGTTGAAGCACCCTAGGCCGTACAAGTTGTAATGGTTAAATGATAGTGGTGAGATAAGGGTGAACAAGCAAGTGTTAGTTGCATTTCAAATCGGTAAATACGAAGATGAAGTGCTGTGTGATGTAGTACCGATGCAAGCAGGACACTTGTTGCTAGGGCGTCCATGGCAATTTGATAGGCGTGTGAAGTATGATGGCTTTACGAACAAATACTCCTTTGTACTTAATCAACGATCAATCACTCTTGTACAATTGACACCACAGCAAGTATATGAGGATAAAGTGAGATTGCAAAAAGAGAGTGATCAAAAGAAAGAGAGTGAACAGAAGAAAAGAAGTGAAAATCAGAGAGAGGCCGAGAAAATGAGAGAGAAAAAGAAAATCAAAATTCAGCCATTGAGAGAAAATCAAAGAAAAAACAAAAGAATTTTTATACAAAAATGGGAGAAATTAGGCAAGCAATGTTTTCAAATCAGCCGATGATTGTACTTTTGTACAAAGAGGCATTTTTTAATACTAACGAACTTGATCTCGTTTTGCCTAGTTCTGTTGTTTCTCTTTTGCAGGAGTATGAGGATGTCTTTCCCGAGGAAACACCACATGGGTTACCTCCAATCCGAGAGATTGAACATCAAATTGATTTTATTCCCGGTGCGACAATTCCAAACCGACCAGCCTATAGGAGCAATCCTGAGGAGACAAAGGATCTTCAACGGCATGAAAGTGAGTTGTTAGAGAAATGGTACGTGAGGGAGAGCTTGAGCCCATGCGCTATTCCAGTAATACTTGTACCTAAGAAGGATGAGACGTGGAGAATGTGTGTTGATTGCCGGGCAATCAACAACATAACGGTAAAGTATTGTCATCTTATTTCTCGCTTAGATGATATGTTAGATGAGCTGCATGGTTCTTGTGTATTTTCTAAAATTGATTTAAAGAGTGATTATCATCAGATTAGAATGAAAGAAGGAGATGAATGGAAAACTGCCTTTAAAACAAAATATGGTTTGTATGAATGGCTAGTTATGCCTTTTGGTTTGACTAATGCTCCGAGCACTTTTATGAGACTTATGAATCATGTTTTGCATGCATTTATAGGTAGATTTGTTGTTGTCTACTTTGATGATATACTCGTTTATAGCAAAAACTTGGATGATCATAAGATACATTTGAAATCTCTTTTAGATGTGCTTAGGAAGGAAAAGTTATTTGCTAATATGAAGAAGTGTATGTTTTGCACCGATAAGCTTGTATTTTGGGATTTGTTGTTAGTGCACAAGGTATACAGGTTGATGAAGAGAATGTACGTGCAATCCAAGAGTGGCCTAGTCTCATAGGTGTAAGTAATGTTCGTAGTTTTCATGGACTTGCTACTTTCTACCAGCGGTTCGTGAAGGACTTTAGTAGCATAGCAGCACCACTTACTGAAGTGATCAAGAAAAACGTTGGATTTAGATGGGGAGAAGAACAAGAGAAGGCGTTTCAACTAATCAAAGAGAAGCTGACTAACGCTCTTTTATTATCTTTACCTAACTTTTCTAAAACTTTTGAGATTGAATGTGATGTTTCAGGTGTTGGTATAGGTGCAGTTCTCATGCAGGAAGGACGACCAATTGCTTATTTCAGCGAAAAACTAAGCGAGGCAGCCTTAAACTATCCAACTTATGATAAAGAGTTGTATGCTCTTGTTCGAGCTTTAGGGACGTGGCAACACTACCTATGGCCTAAGGAGTTCGTGATTCACACCGATCATGAGTCCTTGAAACACTTGAAGGGTCAACACAAGCTAAACAAAAGACATGCCCAATGGGTGGAGTTCATTGAGACGTTTCCATACGTCATTCGGTATAAGCAAGGTAAGGAGAATGTAGTCGCCGATGCACTTTCTCGCAGGTATGCATTACTCTCTACACTTGATGCAAAATTGCTTGGTTTTGAGCACATTAAAAATTTATATGCTGATGACCATGAATTTTGTGAGGAATATCGGGCTTGTGAGGAAACACCTTGTGGTAAGTTCTTTAGGCATGATGGGTTCCTGTTTCGAGAGAATAAGTTATACGTGCCTAATTGTTCATTGAGGGAGTTATTAGTGCAGGAATCTCATGGTGGGGGGATTAATGGGACATTTTGGAGTTATAAAGACTTTATCTATTTTGCAAGAACACTTCTATTAGCCACATATGAAAAGGGATATTGAGAGAATTTGTGGTAGATGTGTTACATGTAGGCAAGCTAAATCCAGAGTGCAGCCCAACGATTTGTATACTCCTTTACCTATTCCTAGTGAGCATTGGATTGATATTTCGATGGACTTTGTGTTAGGATTACCTAGGACTAAACGTGGGAGAGATTCAATTTCTGTGGTTGTGGATATATTTTTTAAGATGGCACACTTTATTCCATATCACAAAACGGATGACGCTTCGCATGTTGCTAATTTGTTCTTTAGGGAGATTGTGAGGTTACATGGCTTGCCTAGAATAATTGTTTCAGATAGAGATACTAAGTTCTTGAGCTATTTTTGGAAGACTTTGTGGTGTAAGTTAGGTACTAAGCTATTGTTTTCTACTACTTGTCACCCACAAACTGATGGACAAACGGAAGTAGTAAATAGAACTTTGTCCACTTTGTTGAGGGCAATCATAAAATAAAAATCAAAACATGGGAAGAGCGTTTACCACATGTTGAGTTTGCTTATAATAGATCTGTTCATTCTGCTACTAAATTTCACCATTTGAAATTGTTTATGGATTTAATCCTTTAACTCCATTGGATTTATCTCATTTACCTTTGACTGAGCATGTTAATTTACATGGCAAAAAGAAAGCTGAATTTGTCAAGCAGATTCATGAGAAAACAAGACTCAATATTGAGCGAAGAACGGAGCAGTATACAAGACACGCCAACAAGAGTCGTCATAAGCTGATTTTTGAACCCGGAGATTGGGTTTGGTTACATATGAGGAAAGAGAGATTTCCAGCGTAAAGACGTTCCAAACTGCTTCCAAGAGGAGAAGGTCCTTTTCAAGTCCTTGAGCGCATCAATGACAATACTTATAAACTAGACTTACCTGGTGAGTACAATGTAAGTGCTACTTTTAATGTTGCTGATTTGCTTCCTTTTGATGTAGGTGATGATTTGAGGACAAATCCTTTTCAAGAGGAGGGGAATGATGCAAATCGTAGCACGACTTCAAGGGATCCAGTTCAAGTTCCAATTGGACCGATTACGCGAACACGAGCAAAGAAGTTTAAAGATGAACTCAACGGCCTGATTCAAGAGGTTTGGGCTCAAGCAAATTCGTGGAGGCCCATTGGACATGAACCACGTGATCAACAAAAATCCATCAATTTGATTCAAGTTATAGAAGATTCTGGACAAGGTTAAATTCAACAAGTGTTTCAGGAAGCTTCTAGAATAGTTGATAATCAAGAGAAGATATCATTAGATTTGTTTAAAGTTTAAATCTCATGGAGATATTATAGGGATATTTAGATTTCATATCTTTATAGATTATGTCATATCTCTATCGATATTCTATATTTTATTTTCCTTATCTTTAGGAGGAGATATGACCAGATTATGATTAGTTTATGTCTATATATATTCATCTTAATCAATTTTTAATAAAAAAGAAACATTCAAAAAATTGTGAGAGTATTCTCTTTGGTTCTTGAAAAACTAATTCGAACTTATTGGAAGTTTCCGTGGCGTTCATCATTGACTTATCAAACGACTTTCCACCACCGTTTGTGGCGTCTTCATCGACTTATCAAACGGCTTTCCATCACTGTTTGTGGCGTCTTCCTATATACTGAGTTTCTTGTTTCGCAATAAATGACGAGTTGAGGTAAGTTATACCAAGATTCTTATTTATGTTATAAACAACAGGTTGAGGATTCGTCAATCAAATCTGATTGTGAAACGATCTTGGGTTCCTTTAGTTGTCGGATCTCGTCATTTTGGCGAGAATCACATCACAACTCACTCTTTTGAGTCAGTAAAAATTAGTACTTGTCCCGACAAACATGTGCATTGACACTTGATTCTCGAAAAAAAAAAAATTTAGGCAGTGGGCTCCTTTGAGAGGCAGCTCACTGCTTCTGGATTACTCGTCTGTAACCCAAAAGCAGCGAGCTACCATTCAAAGGTAGCTTGCTGCCCGCAGTTTACTGGCCCGCCCTTTCTTTCTTCTTCTTCATCACTCTACATACGGGAATCACCTGCTTACACACTAGCAAGTACAAAGGCAACTCCAACATCCAGCTCAAGCGCATCAATGTCTACTACGATGAGGCTGGTGGTAGTTGCTACTCTCTCGTCCCGTCCTCATGGATCTCGAGCCTGACAATGGATTCCATCATATTGGACCAGATCTTGGGCTGACATCTCAAGCAATTAAAAGTTTTTTGCTTAAAATCAACAACTAATTAGGAGCAATTGAGGTCATTTTTGGTAGCGAATTTGGCAGGATTTCTCTTTCTCTGGGTATTTATACATATGGATGAAAAAGATGCTATGTCAGGCCAAAAGAGAAAATGAAGAAGAGAAAAAAAAAAAGCGGAAACCTCGCAGTATTCAGTCCCTCCCTCACTTTCTCGCTCAGTCTCTCCCTCTTACACTTTCTCGGCAACCAAGAGGCCAGTGCTCACATCCAGCCCAACCGGTCTTTTGCTCATCGACACACGAAATGGCTGGCTGCGGTGGTCATCAGAGAAGGAAAGGTCGTATCGACGTTTGCATCTCTTCGCGCCATCTTCATGGATCTCGAGCCCGACCATGGACTCCATCATTAGGTCCTTCCTCCAGATCCTGGACTCGAGCAGCGTCTTCATCTTCGTTATCTTCATTAGTATCTCGGGCAAGCTCTTCTTGTCAGATCCATGGTTACCCTCACTAATCTTCAGAGTGTATGGAATTAAAGGGGAGAATGAATGTTTTTTCTCTTCGGTGGGAGAAGGGAAGAGAGAGAAATTCATTTAATCGATAAGAGAATTTCATTTGAAGGGAAAAAGTAAGCAGTGAAAGGAAATTTGAGGCCTTTTATGATGGGAAATGTGGAGGGTCATT
Organism: Punica granatum; assembly: GCF_007655135.1. Classification (NCBI taxonomy): domain Eukaryota; kingdom Viridiplantae; phylum Streptophyta; class Magnoliopsida; order Myrtales; family Lythraceae; genus Punica; species Punica granatum. The sequence goes on from NC_045132.1 coordinate 11,528,526, forward strand.
TGAAAATTCAAGAACTAAGAGAGCGGGAATGAAAATTTTTTTTTGAAATTTCATATTGGCGCCTCCTAGTTATGCTTTTGCCAACGCACGTGTCGGGAAAGGTCTAAACTTGTGCCAACTCCGTTTTTTTGTGTCGGCAAAATGATGCTTAGCACGACGCACTTTGTGTGAATCAACACAGACCTAGTTTTCCCGACACGCATTGATTGCGTTGGCCAAAGCCACTTCGCATGAACTTCTCCTGATATATGCTCAGCGCGTCGGCAAAAAAGGGTCAAAAAAACCATTTTTCTTGCGGTGACTGAGTGGAAGCTAATTTGAACTGCGAAAATGTTATTTGTTCATAAATAATGGGATAATTATTCTGATCAAAGGATGTACTCCTTGAGAAAAAAAAAAGATAATGAAAGAATGATAGTATATAGGCAAGTTTTTAAGTTAAAAAAAAATAGAGAGCAACCAATGCAAAAAGAAAGACGCTCAAGATTGTAACAAAAAGAGAAAACTGTTAAAATGGTCATCGAAAGATTTTAAAACTAACAAATTATTACTTGAAAGATTTTTTAAAATAAAATGGTCATTGAAAGACCAATATCCATAACATTTTGGTACCACTATCAAAATTCCCTAAGTGCCGTTACGAGAAAATGACATGGACGCTTATGTGGTATTTAGTAGGCATACGACCCCGATTAACGGTCTACATCATCATATACGACGTCGTTTTTGTCCTCCTGTTTAAAAAAAAAGAGAAAGATCTTGCCCACATTCGTCCTCACCATCGTCCCCTTCAAGAAAAACACAAGAACTTTTAGATGACTCCGATTCTAATTAACAAGAGACAACATTTGCTTCTCTCACAATAAATTGATACTGAGAGCTACATGATTAGAACATTATTAATAGAAACAAGTTTTTGGGCTGTATGCCATGAAATTCCCATCTCCCTCGAAATCCATTTGCAGCTTAATTCAAATTCAGTCCTGTTGCTGCAGTTTCATGGCCAAGTAAACCTCGGCCAGGTACTAAAATCCGAATGTACTCAAGCCTGAATTTCAGCCTTCCGCTTTGTCTTCACCATCAAAGTCAGCTCCTCGACCTACCCCAGATTTTTCTTCACGAAATCCTCCTCCAACATATCCTTCCCAGTCTTAATATCCTGCTTGGTCATCGACAACCTGATAAGCTCACGAACCAGAACTTGATAAGAAAGAAGGGTGGAAGATAGAACCAACAAAATTCACTCGATAAGATGATTCGCCGCGAGTAAGAAAAGTCGGGTTGATTCACCATGCTCAAGGATGAACGATAAGAATCGGGGTTTTCGCCACTAAATAAAGGACTTGTTTAGATAAGAAAAATATAGGAAACGCTCTAGGCAATTTCATTCAAATATTAATCAAATTCGTTTGTCTATCTTCTCTTACAATATGTGCATATTTATATAGAGGGAAGACACATCGCTTGACTCTAAATTAGGAAATTGACATCTAATATTCTCTAGATTATTTTCATAAAATATAATAAGGAAACAATCTGAAATATGAAACTTAAGATTACTGACTCAAGCTAATATAGGAAATAATATCTAATTAAGGGAAACTATATCATAACAATATAGGAAACTTAATATCTAATTAAGCTAAATTCTTGTTTCAGAATCTTCTAGAATATGTGTTTGGACCCGAAAATTCGAATATGTGTTGAGCTGCAATTTGAAGCACATCACAACCTCTAGTATCTTGTACTTATCCAAGTCTCTCGACTTCACCCTAGCCACTTGATATTAGGGGTCGTCAAAATTGCATTATCACAGGACATGTTCTTACCTGCAACCATAAACCGACAAGATCTTTAAACCGTAAGGGTCGCTGTCAACTAGAGCAAGGACATGCAATTTTAGCTCTACCTTCGTTTTCCTCAAAAACAACCTCGTGGCCACATCGAGCTGCCCTTTAGTAGTTACAATGATGCATGGGAATCGATTGTAGAACCTGTCCTCTGCTAATCGAATAAAAGCGGCACCCTTTTCAACCAGTAGTATGAATAGCGCATCACTCTACATATCCCCAACCCTATCGATGTTCGGAGGAATGGCCTTTCTTCCCATACCCATCCTCGTATAGTTGATCATATCACCATTGTCGCTGAATATAAGCCTCCCAACAACCACTTCCGTCTTGGAAGCGATCACGTTAAGGCTAGATATAGTGCATCCTAGCATATAGGAGGCATCATCAAGGACGGCATCGAACTGGGTCCTGTCCTGGAAGAGCTTGACATCAGTGTAGAATAGGTCACACTTGGTAACTTAGATGTTCTTGATGCAGAACTAAAGAATGAGCTGGAGGATACGGGCAATTATGGTGGACTTGCGGACAGTGGAGACGTTAGCGAAGGGGCAAAGGGTGTTCTTATCCTTGAGAACGATGCAGTTGAGTTCCGAGATGTAGAGCTGGTTCGCGGAGCGGGAAGGGATGTCGAAGGAGCAGCCATCACCAGAGATGATGGACTTAGCGACTTTGAGGATTAGGGATTCGATTTTGGACTGGACGGAGTCGAGGGAGAGGTACGTGACCTCACGACAAGTGGAGGAGAGGGAGAGGTCGGCGAGGGTTAGCGTTTTGGAGGTGGAGGCGAAAGATGAGGAGGTGGAGAGAGATTGGATGGTTTGAAGGATGACAGACTGCAACGTTAATCGAGCCGTTTGTCTATTAGATGCCACATAAGCGTCCATGTCATTTTTCCATAACGGCACTTACGGAATTTTAACGGTGGTACCAAAATGTTATGGATCTTGGTCTTTCAATGATCGTTTTATTTTAAAAAATATTTCAAGTAATAATTTGTTAGTTTTAAAATCTATCAATGACTATTTTGATAGTTTTATCTAACAAAAACTAATTTCTTAAAAATATGCAAAAGTATGTATGTTACATTAGAAATTGAAAAATTACAATGATATCTTAACATTTTGGAAAATTACCATATCCTAACCTATGTATGTAAGTGTGTTCTAAGACTTTAATTTTGCAAAAACGAATCCTTAATTCATTCCACAACCGACAATTGTAGAGCTGCCAGCTAAAGTGGACTCTTGAAGCATTGAAATTTGGCCCAGCTGGCCATCTTCTACTTGCATGGCAGTTTTTCAAAAACAAAGAGTTTAGAAAACATAAAAAAAGAAAGAGAGAGAGAACCCAGCCCCTTGTTAGGCTGCACGGTTGTCGAGGATGGGGGCCTCAAAGGTGGCCTTCACCCTAGGAATGAGGTCGTCTGCTAATATTATAGTCATTTTACCGAAATAATGGATAACTCGAAATATTAGAATATATCCAAACCATTGGAGGGAGATATCCTACGAAAGAGCGCACGTTACACGAGCATTATTGTTAGTCGATGTTTTATTAATAACGTTGGATAATTATGTAAAGTATTGAGAATATATTTAAAGATAGTATAATACTTATAAAAATTGTCTATAATACTTTTATATACTAAAAATTATATATAATTCTTTTACATAATAATATTTTTATATAATTAAAAAGTATCGGACCTTTGGCCCACCAAGCATATGTCCATAGCCCATTATCTCCTTCCACTGTTCCAACGTCCCGCACTAAATATTACACTCTTGGAGCTCTGTTACCTGAATTAAATGCAAAATAAGGGTTAATTGCACAAATGGTCCAAAAAGTTTCATAAAGGTTACACATTGGTCCAAAAAGTTTTTTTGGTAACTTGTTGGTTTATTAAGTTTCAAAATTGTTTCGATGCAGTGCATTCCGTCATCTCTTACTTGACGCCATTAGTTCGACGTTGACATGGCTTATTACGTGTAGTTGTTTTGACTCAAATTTTAAAATAAAAATTTATTTTTAATTTAAAAATAAATATAAATAATTGATACGAACCTCGACGAACCTGCCGCGAGACCCAACAACAATAGAATGAGATCAAATCCGGAATCGTCCAATGAAGGTTTCAAGGATAGAGAATATTGATCCGCTGACTATAAAGAGTCAGAAACCAATATTATAATATGGAATATTGACCAGTTAGCTATAAGGAGCTAGAAACCAATATTATAAATGTCGGGAATCACAAGTCATCACATTTGCAATATCGTCGAAGTTGCTGCAGAACAGCTCAGAGAAAACATCTCTCAAAAAGTTGAATAAAAATTGATCTGTCTTTTCTAGGGAGACCACATGCCTATTTATAGAGAGATACTAGCTGATAACCTAAATGGACTAATGGGCTTGACTAAAATAAATCCTAAGTGTAATGAGCCCAACATGAAATAGGCCAAAGTAATTGAAAGCAACTGAATTTAGCCATTTGAACTGGGATCATCTTCTAAATAGATTTATAGGATATGAACGGTCGTGACTTCTAATTCCACATGTAGCCCGCCCAAGAGCTTAACTACTCCTCCATGGACATGCAATAACAGCCCTTGCATGGCTCGTTGAATTCATTTGGCTCGTGCCCTTGTACTTGCTCTAGCTAGCACATGCTTATCACAAAGCTCACCTTCATGCCCAACCATGTCATCCTGAGATTCTTCCTCATGCCCGTGTGAAGGGTCCTCTAGCTGGATCATATCATTTGATACCAAAATGATGCGAACCTCGAAGAACATGCCGCGAGACCCAACAACAATAGAATAAGATCAAACGTGGAATCGTCCAATGAAGGTTTCAAGGATAGAGAATATTGACCCACTGACTATAAAGAGTCAGAAACTAATATTATAATATGGAATATTGACCCGCTAGCTATAAGGAGCTAGAAACCAATATTATAAATGTCGGGAATTACAAGTCATCACACTTGTAATATCGTCGAAGTTGCTGCAGAACAGCTCAGAGAAAACCTCTCTCACAAAGTTGAATGAAAACTGATATGTCTTTTCTAGGGAGGCCACATGCCTATTTATAGAGATATACTAGCTGATAACCTAAATGGACTAATGGGCTTGACTAAAATAAATCCTAAGTGTAATGAGCTAAAAATGAAATAGGCCTAAGTAATTGAAAAGCAACTGAATTCAACCCTTTGAACTGTGATCATCTTCTAAATAGATTTCTAGGATATGAACGGTCGTGGCTTCTAGTTCCACATGTAGCCCGCCCAAGAGCTTGACTACTCCTCCATGGACATGCAATAACATCCCTTGCATGGTTCGTTGAATTCGCTTGGCTTGTACTATTGTACTTGCTCTAGCTAGCACATGCTTATCACAAAGCTCGCCTTCATGCCCGACCCTGTCATCCTGAGATTCTTCCTCATGCCCGTGCGAAGGGTCCTCTAGCTGGATCATATCAATAATAACAAATCTACGTCTTTTTTAAAAATAAAAAATCAAAAAAGAGTAATTCTCCCTCTCTTTTCTCTCCTCTCTCTTCTCTCTCTTTCGTCTCTATCTTTTCTATCTTTTCTCTCTTCTATCTCTCCCATCTCTCTCTCTTCTCTCTCTCTCACGTCTCACTCTCCTCTCCCCACCCAGATCTCTCTATCCACTCTCTCCTCACTCTCTGTTTTCTCTCTCTATCTCTCTTGTTTCAACTTTTCCCGTAACCCCTAATTCCCCCCGCCCTTTGCCGTCGCCTCGTCACTTCGAAGCACCCGAGATTTCGGTGGGTCTTTTGTCTCTACTGATTCTTCCTCCCATTTTCTTTCCCTTTGGTCGAATCGGGCTAGAAGTTGAAAGTTGAGCAGAGGAAGAGGACTAAGAAACATGGCTTAAACTCATCCCATCAGTCGACTTTCTAAGATCGAACTCCATCTAGCCAATCGAGCTGAATTTCCACCACGTCGTTGATGCCCTTTCCTGAACTGAGCACCCCCCCTGTGGATGAACTCCCTAGGTGTTGGCTAAGTCGAGGTTGGGCGGTCGGGGTGGTAAGACAGAGAGAAGAGACATAGATGAGCAAAAAATGAGAGATGGGAGAGATAGAAGAGAGAAGAGATAGAGAAGATAAAGACGAAAGAGAGAGGAGAGAGAAGAGAGGGAAAATTACTTTTTTTGATTTTTTATTTTTAAAAAAGAAGTAGATTTGTTTTTATTTATTATTATTTTTAAATTAAAAATAAATTTTTTATTTTAAAATTTGAGTCACATTAGATAAATACTGACACATAATAAGCCACGTCAGTGTCGAACTAACGATATCAAGTAAGAGATGATGGAATTATCTGCATCGAAACAGATTTGAAACTTAATGTACTAACAAGTTACCAAAAAAACTTTTTAGACCAATGTGTAACTTTTATGAAAATTTTTAGACCATTGATGTAATTAACCCTGATAAATAATAACAAATAATTAAATTAATCATTTTGATACAATCTTTTTAACTAAAGTTATAGATATTTCTCAGTTCAAAATGTCAGGGATTTGGGTACGCGATTGCAAACGAATGACATCATCGCTTGCCTCTCCATGATCACCTCCAAGATCTCTTACTGCTAAAAATCTCTCCCTCTCCGAGTTTTGCTGTTTGAAATAAATGGGAAATAATAACTAATAATTGAATTAACATTTAAATAAAATTTTTATTTTTCCTGAAAATTATAGATACTTCTAAGCTCAAAATGGCAGGAAATTTGGTATGTCTTTTACAGACGACCATCGCTGGCAAGGTGAATAGAGGAATTGAATGTGACAAATTGTTTTGATCAAACAGAGAGTCAATACCTCTTGGATATTACACTAAAAGATATCCGGGTGGAAGAGCTTGGGGAAGCTTGAGGCTCTAGCACCGGTGAGCAGGTCGCATGTTAAACCACCTCTATCGAGTCCATTTCCACTACTGATGACCTCGAGTCCATGAGCTCCTCCGCCTCATCATTTTCGTCATTGCAGCCACCTTTAGTCGCCAAGCAATTACCACTGCCATTCTCCTCAGCTATACCACCTGTTTTTCTTCGAAAACCTTATGCGTGTTGCCTCTAGCCATGACCATTATCACTCCTCTAACCTCCTGACTCTCTCCGACTGATTAGGAAGGCGAATATACCTAGGAAGAAGAAAACAAGAAGGCATTGTTGTGCCAACTTACGACGATTCTTTATCAAAAGAACGATTTACTTTTTTTTTTATGTGCACGATAGTATCTAAAAGCCCAGTAGGCTCCGATTAATCCAGTCGAGCCGGGTCGGTCCACTAAAAGGTAAAGCCCCCCAGCGTTAATTTTTTTCCATTGACAAGATTCGAACTTGAAACTTTATTTAAGGGAAATAAGCTTTTAACTGCTTCAACCAACCTACGTTGGTAAAGAAAGATTTATTTAATCTTACTAAGAAACAAAATGTTGTACAATGATTTGGAAAATATTCCAAAATAATGAATTTTCTAATATTGGTAAATTAACTTCTCCACTTTTCGTATGGAGATTTAGCACATGTTTGCTCTGGTCAAGATAATTCAAGAAATTACTATACATCATCGGTGCTCTTTCATGTTTTTATAAAAGAAGATAATTGTTTCACATGTATTTAAGGAGTATGAAGCTAATTGAAACGTAATTGATAAGGTGGAATTGAAGTGGTAAGAGACTTATTTCTCCCAAATATGACTAGAACATATCCAAAGTTAAAACAAACTAAGATAATCACTGGCATTTCGATCATATAAAACAACTTTTGAATTCCTCATGGACTATATTTCCATGAAATTGAAAAAAAAAAAGCATCCCAACAAGCACGACCACATATTACAAGAGATCAACCGAGCAATTGAAAGAGTGTATACTTATACCTCCCATAAACAAATAACTATAGGTTCATGAAAGATATTTAAACCTATCGATCTAATTACTTCTAACTAGTATAAATCCAACTACAAATATTAGTTAATGTTATAATAGAATTAAACCTCAACGAGTACCTCAAAAAAAAAGTTGACGCTAAATTTATGAGGTGTAGTGTGTCCTAATGGTCTTGGGCAACACGTTGTCCAAATTGTGAGGGAGGTAGAGCTGCATCTTCTTCTTCTTCTTCTTCTTTGTGCCCCTTCCTTCGATCTTCTCCTCTCCATCATAACCTCGGTCGAGACCTTTAACCTCATCACTATCGCTCCTTCCTTCCCCCTTTCTGTTGCAGCTGCTGTCGCTCCTTCTTCTACAATTCCGACCAACTCTTCCTTTAAGCTCAGCTCCTACTACAACATCATCAACCCTTAGTACTGTAGCTCCTCTTAAGATCCTCCTCGATCCCATTCCCTTGTTGTGGCAGCTCATCCTCCTTTCTTGATGCTACTACTACTGGTGATGGCTTTTCTTCGACCTCCCAAAATTTTTGCTAGTGGACGCCCCTCATCGATTTCCAGAAGTTGGCTGCTACTGCTCGAGTTGCTGCCCTTATCGTTGAAGTGAAAGTTGCTGCCCCCATTCTCGATATCCCAAAGTTAGTTCGCTGCTTCTTGCTTAATTGTACCTCTATATACATGTTATATTTGATCGTGAAAGTTGTGTTTGGAGTCAATCATGCGTTTTCTTGTCTTGATGTTATTTTACTTGTGTTTGATTGAGATTTCTAGGGCTTGATAACAGATTGTCAACAAATTGACAATCTGTTATCGGACAATAGGTTGTCAATTTGTTGACAAGGTGTTGTTTTGTTTAATTAAATTGGCCTGAGTCAACACTTTAAACACCGCCTCAGTTTTTTTTTTTTAAAAGGCTTTGGCCGACTTTTTCAACATCGTCGTAGGCATGGTTACTGCCAACACGAAAGGTCGGCTTAGGCACGGTTTTAGCCGGTAAAATAAATGTCGGCTTAGGCATAGTTTTACAATAAATGTTGGCTTAGGCATGATTTTGGCCAACGCACTAAAAGTCAGGCTTGGTTTTTGCCGAGGTCTAAAACGTCGATCTAGACTTAAATTTTAGCCAACATTTCTGAAAACGTCAGCCTAGGATGGTTTGTCCAATTTTTTTTTCCTAAAAAAAAAGCGTAGGGAACCCTCGCTCAATAAGGTCAATAGCGATGTTTTTGAAAACATCAGGAGGGTTTTAGCTGACGTTTTTGGCATTGGCAAAAGACCAAAAAAAGAAGGGAAAAGATCTGCTAAAACTCCTTCTTTTGGAGTGATAAATGATCACTACGGGCAAAAGCCAATGAATATGATCAAACCTTTTTTTTTTGTTAAGATAAAAATCCAAGAATACTTTTTCCTTATCCATTTTGATTAGTGTTTCATTCCTTGTCGAGGGAAAAAGTTGTCCATCTTGACAATTGGAAACCGTATTGGAAATTTTGTACAATGAAAAAAAAAACTTAGAAAAATACATAAAGTCATAATTTCTAATATAAGTTATTTAATTCAACCAAAATGAATCCATAGAGCCACATTCTAATGTACGATGCCGTTGCATATACTATGATCATAATCTGATCTTATTAGAACTTCGTACAATCAATAGGCTTGAATGATACAGCTTTCTTCCTGATGTCATACCCAACTAAAAAGTTCACCTGCGCAATGTTTCCGTAGATGGCCTTCGCTCCAACTGAAGTCGGAATCGGAGCGAAAGCAAAGCACAGATTATTTTCGTCAAGCCTAATAAAAGTGTTCAAGGGACCAAGCTTCACATCTGCGCCTGTGAAGTGAGCAGTAAGGACAGGAGCATTGATATTGTCGGTCTTAGTGCGGTAGCAAAGCGGCAGATCAGGTACAGGTGGGTTATCCACTGGCTGTAACTCAATTTGGTTGGTAAGTGCCGATTCTATTTGGCTGTAGAAGTCATCAGGCAGAAGCGTGAGGGTCGTGCCTGAATCGATGATAATATTGCCCTCGGAGGCTGAACCTGCTGAACCTCCAAACTCGATTCTATTCCTCCCGACACTGATCGCCTCGAGAGTTAGAAAGTAGAAGGTTTCAGGGGATTTTGGTACCAATGGGGTCGAAACTGTCCCGGAGCCAGTTACTTCTGCTCTACTCCCAAAGCTCAACTGGCTTGACTTCTCACCTTTGGCTTCAGCGGTTAATGGAACTAAGCAGTATGCAAACTTGCTGCCTGTGGCTTGGCCCATTTGGGAAATAAGAGAGACTGAACCACCTCCAAGGCCGATGATCCCCGAGGTTTTGTTATCAAAAGTTCCTCCATTATCATGCCCGCACCCAATTATGGTTCGGGGGAATGCAACTGGTCGACCCGAGGTTGAGCTTAGGGTAACCGTTTCCACGGCAACATCACCTCTTGTGTAAGATTGGTCCCCATATGAGTAAGAGTATTGGCACGTGTTCCCACCACAATTGGTCCCGTCAAGCGAGCTGCAAGTGCTCGAGGTGCAAGAAACGTCTCGATAAGTTGACGACTTCTGCGGGTCAAACAGCGGGGCAACCTGCTCGAAACAGTCATTACAAGGCTCGCACTGTGTCCATATCAGATCGCTGCCCGTGTCCGCGATCCCGAGAATCTGGAACGGTGGGGTCCCAATCGAGATGTTCATGAGGTACGACCCAGCGTTGGAGGTTATAGTTGAGAAAGGCGCAGATCCAGTGGCAGCGGCTGTCTGGCTGAGGCTATTAGCCCGTGCGATGGTGCGGGCCAGAGACTTTCGCAATCGTTGGGTTGGGGTCTCCGCCGGGTTGTAAAGCGGGGACCTTGGTGAGTCCCGGTGAATCAGCTCAACGCTGAAACCGCCATCGGAAGCCTCCAAAGAGCACAAGCAGAACGTGAAAACCACGGAAAATGTGACGGCAATTTTAGCGGGAGAGAGAGCCATAATTGCTCTAGTGATGCATTCGTTCCTGTGCAAACACATTGTTGGAAATCGTTCTTATAATATTATGGAGAATGAATGTGGACATTCTTGATTAAGGATAAATAGGGAAAGAATATCGGCAAATATATGGTAATTAAGTAATTAACGGCGAAGAATCGAATTTGCAGCTGTTTAGAAGATTATTAACTTTTTAATTTGTTTGGTATTGCTATGTCTGGATCCTAATATATATATATATACACATTTATATATTACGTAAAATCATAATATTCCTTTTAAAGCAATGTTTCTTTCATCCTTTCCAAGCAAATGCTGGGGAGCAAGAGCAGCATATATAGTATAGTTACAATGGTTGGGATCTACTATGACTGAGAGAAGATAACAGTTGCCCTTTTGTCCTTTAATGGATTTTGTTTTTAAAGATACTCATGAGCCTAATTCAGTAATATAAAAATAAAAATATTTAATAAGGATATATGAATTACCTCAAAACAAAATTGAATATTAAATTTCTTGATTATTAAGCGATTGTGTATCACTGTGCTAGATCATCTTTCTCAATTGGTAGTATTTTTGATAAAGAGATTTGCATTTTTGACTATATAGCCTTTATAAGGGAAAATACATATATATATATATATATAATTTATCTCAATTCGAGTGACAGATACGGTTTTCCTTTTCCCACAGCATACAATACAATAATCCCAAATCTTTGCAATAAAAGCACATCCTGATAGAACTTCCCTTGTATATCTGTTGTTTTATACAGTAATATAGATTGCTCATTTGTTCAGTTTTTTCCGCAATTATTCTTTAAAGGGTTTTTCTAACCTATGGATAATCAATCCTATTTAACCTTAGACTAAGCATATTTCCACCCCAATTTGACTAATACACTCCTACTGTCTATGGTACCAAATTACCCCTAACTATGGGCCCACATCTTACCACTGATAGAAAAAACTCTTCTCTTTTTTAATCACAAATCACTATAACCAAAAAATTATTGCTCATGGAATTACAATTTAAATTTTTCTATAATTATATTTTTCGACGTGAACTCTAATATCTGAATACCCAATTGAGTTCCGACTAATCCAGTCGAGCTGGGTCTACCCATTAAGGGGTAAAACTATTTCAGCATGAATTTTCTGTATTCATAAATACTCAAATCCGAGACCTTACTTAAACGAAATAAGCGCTGAACCGCTTAAATCAACCCATGTTGATTTTTCTATAATTATTTTAACCATAATTTTGTGACAGGATTATCAAAGTTCATGGGATGGTGATACAAAATTTATGGCCAGGTCTATATATCTTTTATAAAATAATTTTGTGACAGGATATCTATGAGTTGTTCATATATGTAATTTTTCTTTAAAAATAACATGGTGTTACAACAATAGGTAAATCTAGATAAGCTCGAATCACATTTTTCAGTCGAGAATCTTTACGCATTGTTTGGATAGTAGACAATGACGGGAAGGAAAAGAGAAAAATATTTAATACTACTCGAAATATGGGATATATCATATGTATCTTTAGTTATATGCAGCTGGATCAAATGGAATGAAATGTGTTGAACATTTGCCGATACGCAAGCATATCTTCGCTAATATTTTCTTTTGCCCAATAATCTTCGCTTTCCCTATGAAAATCACAAATCACAAACCATTAAAGAACCCTAGTATTTTTTACTGATACAGCCATGATCAAGAAGGCAATTTCCATTCCACGATATACGTCCTATCTTACTAAACATGCCCAAACGGAAAAAGAGAAAAACAAGTGAAGCCAAAGAATTCCACCAGGGTTTTCGCAAAGCAAATCAATATGTTTTGCTTCGTGGAAAATTACAATGAGAAACAGAGAGTGGACACGAAATAAAAAGGATAACAGGTGACCACTTTCCATCTTGCACATAAGTTTCTCGCATCCAATAATAATAGGAGGAAAAAAAAACCGTAGTTTCTTCATTAAACTCAATTTAATCTTCATTCATAGACCGAGTTTTAAATCAGCTCTTCATTACTATTAAATAAAGGTCGCTTCTTCGGTGCTTATTTTTTTTTTCCACATCATGCATAACTAATTTGAGCCCTTAAATTCTTCTCAATCTAATCTGGACTGTCCATTTTTAAAATTTTTAAAACATTTCTGGAAAATCACCATTTAGTCCCTTTGTCATATAAAATGTGATTTTTATCTACAATTCTTTCTGTCAGTCTTCAATCCCGTCACAAATCTGGATTGATGGCATGGATTACTGTTATTGCACCATGTGTAATATTACCAAACCGGTTAAGCAAATCGGTTTACGAGAAACTCAATCAAACCAGTTAACCGTACGATTTTTCAAACAATTACGTAAATGATTCAATCTTCATTTCAGTTTCTAGTATTGTGGGAACAGTTGGGTTTGTCGCAATAGCATACTTCCTCATCTACTATTTTTAGAAGGTGACAACCGTGAGCCCAAGTTACACCAAGATTGCCAAGGAGACCCTCGAGATTCCCGTGATAAACCACCTCTTACACGGAAACATGCCAAGGGCAGTTCCTTCACTTCCCTGGGAAAAACGTGAACGGGATGATGAGTTGAATTCGAATTCGAGACAATGGAGAGATTCATGAAGCCCAAGAGGTTTTCCTCCAAGGAACTTTCGACTTTTACTAGGGATTACTCCACAGTGCTAACGACGTGCTTTAGATTGCAGTCCAACATGTAGTCAAATTTTCGGGACCAGACATGCATTCTAGAAGACTCCGGAATAAGAATTTGGCTTAATTAGATATTAAGTTTCCTATATTACTATAATATAATTTCTCTTAATTAGATATTATTTCATATATTAGCTTGAAGCAGTAATCTTAAGTTTCCTATTCCAGATAGTTTGCTTATGCTATTTTCGGAAAGAAATCTATAGGAGAATATATGTCAGTTTTTTATTCTAGAGTCAAGGGAGGTGTATGTCCTCTATATATATATGCTAGGAGGAAATCTCAAATAGACGAATTTGATGAATATTTGAATGAAATTGCCTAGAGCGTTTCCTCTATTTTCTTATCTAAACAAGTCCCTTGTTTAGTAGCGAAAATCCCGATTCTCATTATTCATCCTTGAGTGTGGCGAATCAACCCAACTTTTCTTACTCGTGGCGAGTCATCTTATCGAGTGAGTTTTGTTGGTTCTACCCTCCACCATTCTTTCTTATCCAGGTCTGGTTTGTGAGCCTATAAATCCGGGTAAGGAAAGGGTGGAGGGTAGAACCAACAAAACTCACTCGATAAGATGACTCGCCACGAGAAGAAAAGTTGGGTTGATTCGCTACGCTCAAGGATGAACGATAAGAATCGGGGTTTTCGCCACTAAACAAGGGACTTGTTTATATAAGAAAATAGAGGAAACGCTTTAGGTAATTACATTCAAATATTCATCAAATTCGTCTATTTGAGATCTCCTCCTAGCATATATATATAGAGGACAAACACCTCCCTTGATTCTAGAATAAGAAACTGACATATATTATCCTATAGATTTCTTTCCGAAAATAGCATAAGCAAACTATTTGGAATATGAAACCTAAGATTACTGCCTCAAGTTAATATATGAAATAATATCTAATTAAGAGAAACTATATTATAGTAATATAGGAAACTTAATATCTAATTAAGCCAAATTCTTGTCTTGGAGTCTTTTAGAATGCGTGTCTGGTCCAAAAAATTTGAATACATGTTGGGCTGTAATCTGAAGCACATCATCCCCTCTCGGTTGGAAAAAGACGCGTCCTCGAGTCTTCGTCGATCTTCTCCTGGTCTTCATGTGTGCGCTTCGGTTCTTTTTAACTTGCCACTTAATGACCAACTTTTATGTTCGGACTCTCTCCTATAATTCTTCATAGATTGACTTGTTTTTGCTTCCTCGCCAACCAATTCATTGCCTGAATTGCTGCTTCCTCGGTGGGGTCGTATATGCTTTGGCAAATTTTGCCTCAATTAGATGAAACACCATCGACAAATCTTCAATATCAATTTGTTATTGAAGTTCTACTTGGGGTGAGTTTAAAGTGGGTTCCATAAGGACTTGCTTCGTGGAATTTGAAATTAATACCTCCAAAATATTCTCATCAGACGATAAAACGTTCATGATCAAGACATGTGTGTCTCGCTCCAACATAGCGTCGTTCTTCGACTCTACGTCTTCTTCCTCTTTTGTTTTGCTATTCTTCTTGGAAGTTGTGTCTTCGACCTGTATGTTTTCATCTTCTTTCACAACATCAATAATCTTCATATCACCAAGATTTGTCTTTTCATGCTCAAGAGGAAGGCTACTCTCCAGAAGACAACTTGAAGACTCGAACAACTGTTGCTCACAATCCAATGGCAAGAACCCGTCCTTCAAAAGTTGTTTCATATGCCACCACGTAAAGACCAAATTCCTTCCATCTCGAAGATGATCGTTTTCCAATTTCTCCCACCAAGTAAGAGCTTTGCCCTTTAACCGACAAATAACTCTATTGACTTGGCTTCCATCATCGGGGATGCCGTAGTAGTCAAAGAATTGGTCCACATCTGAAATCCACGTGAAGAATTCCTCAGCACTCATGCTTCCATTGAAAGACGGGATTCTCTTTGGGGGATAATCTTTCTGCACCCATTGTTGTCTTCTTATTTCATCGGAACTCGCAAGGGCTTGGATAACTCGCTCGAGCTGTCCTAAACTCTCTTCTGTTCGTTGCAATGTGGGGAGCAGGTCTTGGTCGAAGGTAAGCCCTCTTGGAACTCGTTCTGGGTGGTCTTTAGCCATTATCTCCGCATATTTAGCAAAATCCACTCAATCTCACGTGTGTTGACTCAGTCACGTGTGTTCACTCGGCCAACAATAATAGAACCTTCTCTCTGATACCAAATGATGGCCTCACAAACCAGAATTGGGTAAGAAAGAAGGGTGGAGGATAGAACCAACAAAACTCACCCGATAAGATGACTCACTTTAGTTGGGTTAATTCGCCACGCTCAAGGATGAACGATAAGAATCGGGGTTTTCGCCACTAATCAAGGGACTTGTTTAGATAAGAAAATAAAGGACACGCTTTAGGCAATTTCATTCAAATATTCATCAAATTCGTATTTTTGAGATCTCATCCTAGCATATATATATAGAGGACAGACACCTCCCTTGACTCTAGAATAGGAAACTGACATATATTCTCCTATAGATTTCTTTCCTAAAATATAATAAGGAAACTATCTGGAATAGGAAACCTAAGATTACTAACTCAAGCTAATATATGAAATAATATCTAATTAAGAGAAACTATATTATATTAATATAGGAAACTTAATATCTAATTAAGCCAAATTCTTGTTCCGGAGTCTTCTAGAATGCGTGTCTGGTCTCGAAAATTCGAATACATGTTGGGCTGAAATCTGAAGCACATCATCCCTTCTCGGTTGGAAAAAGACGCGTCCTTGAGTCTTCATTGATTTTCTCCTGGTCTTCATGTGTGCGCTTCGGTTCTTTTTAGCTTGCCACTTGATGACAAACTTTTCTGTACAAACTCTCTCTTGTAATTCCTCATAGATCAGATTCTCTATTCTTCCTTGCCAATCAATTCTCTGGCTAGATTGCCCTTTCCTCAGCGAAGTAATGTGCGCTTCAGGTAGCTCATGTTTCACTAGATGAAACACCATCGATAGATCTTCAATAGCAAATTCTTCCTGATGTTCCTCTTGGGCTGAGCTTAAAATGGGTTCCTTCAGGTCTTGTTTTGGAGAGTTTGAAATCAGTACCTTTGGAATGTTCTCCAAGCACTCTCGCTGTTCTTCCAACTTTGATTCCGAACTCATGACTTGCTTAGCCTTGAGCTTTTCACTCTCATAAGCATATTTCACTTTCTCCTTACTCGTAACTCCACAAACATCTTCAACGGCCTTTTCAACTTCACTTTCAATAGCGTGAGGGTTATGTATGGTCACCTCTTGCCAATTGGGGAATTCGGAGGTAAAGTATCCGAATCCATGAAATTCAAGGCACTTAATGTCTCGGCACTAAACAGGGGGTTGTGGATCGACCTCTTGCTACTTCACCTTGGCCGACTCAGCTTGAGACTTGAGCGAGCCCTCAACTTCCTTTCGTGGCTCGTTCCACCTCGAGGCTGACCCTTGGGTGTGGACCCATCAATCACCGACTTCAGGTTCAACACTCGTGGCGTAGTTAGTTGGCCCCGTTTCCACTGCCTTCGGACCTTAACGGCCAGCTTTATCACATCCTCTAGAGACCCAAAAGGCTACCGTTCGATCAGTCTCCTTGTTCAGACCTCTTAAGAAACGCGCAATGGTGGTCTCTTGAGACTCACGCAGCTCACATCCCATGGTCAGCAGTTTGAATTCCTTAACATAATCTTCTATGGACATACCACACTGCCTAATACTTTGCAATTGAAGATAAAGCTGTTACGTGTAGTACTCAGGCACAAATCTTCTATACATAAGTCCTTTCATCTCCCACCAACTACGAATCTCATTCTCGCCATCTCTTATTCGTTGTGCTTTTATGTTTTCCCACCACAGATTCGCATAATCGGTGAACTCGAGGGCAGCAAGCTGACCCTTCTGAGCTTCGGAGTACTCATAGTATTCGAACACCTTATCGACTCGCTGGACCCACTCGAGGTACTCTTCAGGGGAACTCGTGCCTTTGAATTGCGGAATCTTTAGCTTGAGGTTGTTACCGACGCCCCTTTGCTCCTGTCGTGGAACCGACTGCTCTTGTTCTTGTTCTTCTTCTTCTTCTTCTTCTTCTTCTTCTTCTTCTTCTTCTTCTTCTTCTTCTTCTTCTTCTTCAGGAAGTTCATCTTCCACTTGAACATTCTGTCTAGGAACTCGACGTGCATGTGGTGGAGCAGCACGCGCCAAGGCCATTCGCTCAACAACTTGGGTCAGTTGATCGATCTGTGCAAAAAGCTCGTCTTGCCTCTGCTGGGACCCAAGGAACTGGGCTTGGTCAAGTGTGAGTCCCCTCGAAGCCTCATGGACGTTTTCCTCATCCATTGCGTTTCTCAGAATGATTCCTCATTAAACACTTGTGTTTACACTCCCTTATGTGTTTCAATTGGCCAACAAGAACAAAACCTTCGCTTTGATACCAAATGATGGGCTCACGAACCAGAACTGGGTAAGAAAGAAGGGTGGAGGGTAGAACCAACAAAACTCAACCCGACTTTTCAAACTCAACCCGACTTTTCTTACTCATGGCGAGCCATCTTATCGAGTGAGTTTTTTTGGTTCTACCCTCCACCCTTCTTTCTTACCCAGTTCTGGTTCGTGAGCCCATCAGCTGGGCTTTGGCGCTTATGGAGTTTGTCTTTAAGGAGCACTTGCCGAGCGGGTTGCCTATGGCCATGAAAGTCCTCACAAATGCTGCTGACAAGAGGGTCAAGGAGCAGCTCATGGCAGGAGTGAGCTCGATCGGGAGGACCCACCACATAAACCTTGTCCGACTGATGCGATTCCCTCCAAGAATGACGAGACCCGACAACTAAAGGAACCCAAGAAAGTTCCACGATCAGATTTGATTGACGAACCCTCGACTCGTTGTTTACGACAAAAACAAGAACCTTGGTATAATTGACCTCAACCTGTTGTTTCATGCGAAACAAGAACCTCGGTATATAGGAAGATGCCACAAACGGTGATGGAAAGCCGTTTGATAAGTCGATGAAGACGCCACAAACGGTGGTGGAAAGCCGTTTGATAAGTCGATGATGAACGCTACGGAAACTTCCGATAAGTTCGAATTAGTTCTTCAAGAACCAAAGAGAATACTCTCACAATTTTCTGAATGTTCCTTTCTTTAAAAATTGACTAAGATGAATATATATAGACATAAACTAATCCTAATCTGGCCATATCTCCTCCTAAAGATAAGGAAAATAAAACCTAGAATATCGATAGAGATATGACATAATCTATAAAGATATGAAATCTAAATATCCCTAGAATATTTCCATGAGATTTAAACTTTAAACAAATCTGATGATATCTTCTCTTGATCATCAAATATTCTAGAAGCTTCCTCAAACACTTGTTGAATTTAGCCTTGTCCGTAATCTTCTATAACTTGAATCATGTTGATGGATTTTTGTTCATGTCCAATGGGCTTCCACGAATTTGCTTGAGCTCGAACCTCTTGAATCAGGCCGTTGAGTTCATCTTTAAACTTCTTTACTCGTGCTCGCGTAATCGGTCCAATTGGAACTTGAACTGGATCCCTTGAAGTCGTGCTATGATTTGCATCATTCCCCTCCTCTTGAAAAGGATTTGTCCTCAAATCATCACCTACATCAAAAGGAAGCATATCAGCAACATTAAAAGTAGCACTTACATTGTACTCACCGGGTAAGTCTAGTTTATAAGCATTGTCATTGATGCGCTCCATGACTTGAAAAGGACCATCTCCTCTTGGAAGCAGTTTGGAACGTCTTTGCGCCGGAAATCTCTCTTTCTTCATATGCAACCAAACCCAATCTCCGGGTTCAAAAATCAGCTTATCACGGCCCTTATTGGCGTGTTTTGCATACTGCTCAGTTCTTCGCTCAATGTTGAGTCTTGCATTCTCATGAATCTGCTTGACAAATTCAGCTTTCTTTTTACCATCTAAATTAACATACTTAGACAACGGTAAAGGAGATAAATCCAAAGGAGTTAAAGGATTAAATCTATACACAATTTCAAATGGTGAAAATTTAGTAGCGAAATGAACAGATCTGTTATAAGCAAACTCAACATGTGGTAAACACTCTTCCCATGTTTTAATGTTCTTTTTTATGATTGCCCTCAACAAAGTAGACAAAGTTCTATTTACTACTTCCGTTTGACCATCAGTTTGTGGGTGACAAGTAGTAGAAAACAACAGCTTAGTACCTAATTTACACCACAAAGTCTTCCAAAAATAGCTCAAGAACTTAGCATCTCTATCCGAAACAATTGTTCTTGGCATGCCATGTAACCTCACAATCTCCCTAAAGAACAAATCAGCAACATGCGAAGCATCATCCGTTTTGTGACATGGAATAAAGTGTACCATCTAAGAAAATCTATCCACAACCACAAAAATTGAATCTCTCCCACGTTTAGTCCTAGGTAATCCTAACACAAAGTCCATTGAAATATCAATCCAAGGCTCACTAGGAATAAGTAAAGGAGTATACAAACCGTTGGGCTGCACTCTGGATTTAGCTTGCCTACATGTAACACATCTATCACAAATTCTCTCAACATCTCTTTTCATATGTGGCCAATAGAAGTGTTCTTGCAAAATAGATAAAGTCTTTGCAACACCAAAATGTCCCATTAATCCTCCACCATGAGATTCATGCACCAATAACTCATTCAATGAACAATTAGGCACGCATAACTTATTCTCTCGAAACAGGAACCCATCATGCCTAAAGAACTTACTACAAGGGATTTTCTCACAAGTCCGATATTCCTCACAAAATTCATGGTCATCAGCATATAAATTTTTAATGTGCTCAAAACCTAGCAATTTTGCATGAAGTGTAGAGAGTAATGCATACCTGTGAGAAAGTGCATCGGCGACCACATTCTCCTTACCTTGCTTATACCGAATGACGTATGGAAACATCTCAATGAACTCCACCCATCGGGCATGTCTTTTGTTTAGTTTGTGTTGGCCCTTCAAGTGTTTCAAGGACTCATGATCGGTGTGTATCATGAACTCCTTAGGCCATAGGTAGTGCTGCCAGGTCTCTAAAGCTCGAACCAATGCATACAACTCTTTATCATAAGTTGGATAGTTTAAGGCTGCCCCGCTTAGTTTTTCGCTGAATTAAGCAATTGGTCGTCCTTCCTGCATGAGAACTGCACCTATACCAACACCTGAAGTATCACATTCAATCTCAAAAGTTTTAGAAAAGTTAGGTAAAGATAATAAAGGAGCGTTGGTCAACTTCTCTTTGATTAGCTGAAACGCCTTCTCTTGTTCTTCTCCCCATCTAAATCCAACGTTTTTCTTGATCACTTCAGTAAGTGGTGCTGCTATTCTACTAAAGTCATTCACGAACCGCCGGTAGAAACTAGCAAGTCCATGAAAACTACGAACATTACTTACACTTGTGGGACTAGGCCACTCTTGGATTGCACGTACCTTCTCCTCATCAACCTGTATACCTTGTGCACTAACAACAAATCCCAAAAATACAAGCTTATCGGTGCAAAAAGTACACTTCTTCATATTAGCATATAACTTTTCCTTCCTAAGCACATCTAAAACAGATTTCAAATGTACCTTATGATTATCTAAGTTTTTGTTGTAAACGAGTATATCATCAAAGTAGACAACCACAAATTTACCTATAAATGCACGCAAAACCTGATTCATAAGTCTCATGAAAGTACTTGGAGCATTAGTCAAACCAAAAGGCATAACTAACCATTCATACAAATTTTATTTTGTTCTAAAGACAATTTTTCATTCATCTCCTTCTTTCATTCTAATCTGATGATAACCACTCTTTAAATCAATTTTAGAAAATGCACAATAACCATGTAGCTCATCTGACATATCATCTAAGCGAGGAATATGATGACGATACTTTACCGTTATGTTGTTGATTGCTCGGCAATCAACGCACATTCTCCACGTCCCATCCTTCTTAGGTATAAGTATTACTGGAATAGCGCATGGGCTCAAGCTCTCCCTCACGTACCCTTTCTCTAACAACCCACTTACCTGCCGTTGAAGCTCCTTTGTCTCCTTAGGATTGCTCCTATAGGCTGGTCGGTTTGGAATTGTCACACCAGGAGCAAAATCAATTTGATGTTCAATCCCTCGGATTGGAGGTAACCCATGTGGTGTTTCCTTGGGAAAGACATCCTCATACTCCTGCAAAAGAGAAACAACAAAACTAGGCAGAGCGAGATCAAGTTCGTTAGTATGAAAAATGCCTCTTTGTACAAAAGTACAATCATCGGCTGATTTGAAAACATTGCTTGCCTAATTTCTCCCATTTTTGCATTAAAATTCTTTTATTTTCTCTCTGATTTTCTCTCAATGGCCGAATTTTGATTTTCTTTTTCTCTCTCATTTTTCTCGGCCTCTCTCTGATTTTCACTCGTTTTCTTCTGTTCACTCTCTTTCTTTTGATCACTCTCTTTTTGCAATCTCACTTGATCCTCATATACTTGCTGCGGAGTCAATGGTACAAGAGTGATTGATCGTTGATTAAGTACAATGGAGTATTTGTTCGTAAAGCCATCATGCTTCACTCGTCTATCAAATTGCCATGGACGCCCTAGCAACAAATGTCCCGCTTGCATTGGTACTACATCACACAACACTTCATTTTCGTATTTACCGATTCGAAATGCAACTAACACCTGCATGTCTACCCTTATCTCACCACTATCATTTAACCATTGCAATTTGTATGGCTTGCGGTGCTTTAGCATGGGTAGTCCCAATTTTTCCACCATTGTTGGGCTTGCGACATTAGTACAACTACCGCCATTAATAATCACACAACATACCTTGTCTTTGATGTAGCACCTAGTGTGTAAGATGTTCTCCCGCTGCTGTGCGCACCCGAATTTAATCTCGTCGGGTCACTCATGCGCGCGCCTAAGCAAACGCGGCTTGGGAGTGTCCACCTTCCCGGGGACGCGCGATGGACGCACGTGAGAAGGAGTCACCACTTGCCATTTTACGACCCAAAGGTTGAGGGCCGGCAAGTTACCCGGGTCTAGGGGTACGGGGTACACCTAAATGCTAAGGCAATGGTCGTACGGAACCGGAAATTCCGAATTCGGGGGTTCTATTACGTGTGGGCCTATATCCCGCACGCCCTTTCGGTACTCTAGCTTGCTAGGCTTGCCGTTTTGTTTATTTACCGCGTGATTTAGAGTTGCACTTGACTCGCCCGTTTTGACACCGTAAATTCGATGAATTGATCAAGTTGGGCCAAGAGTCCGAAAGATGAGTAGGCTTGTGCATCGAGGAGTCGGTTCACTATCTTATCGTTACAGTTCATCGAACCGCGATGGTCGGATCCCTACGTGAACTGAAACCGCGAGTATCCGAGCTTACTCACCCTTTGGTGGCGATAGACCAACTGAACCGATCCGGCACTCGGACCTCTCGCTCACCGATCGGGGATCCTTACAAGTATATAAATGAACATACAAATAGAATTCTCGCAATGTTCTCTCAACTAATTACAAGGTTTAACTGAATAAGGTAAATGGATCCCGATCGGTTGCCAATATTCCGCTTCGGCTCACCGAGTATTTTGAATAACCGATAAACAAATTAAGGCAACGCGGGCTCGAGGAGCCAGGGGTCGGGTCTGATCGATCCAACGGTTCTCGGGGGAACCGGTCGGTTCTAACTGTATCCGATGGACCGATCGAGCTCCCGGGTGATATCTAAACCCGTTTCATGCGCTCAATCCGAATCCGCCTTCCACATAGGCCGCATTCGGAGTGTGACAGTGAATCAAGGCTAGATCCCATTCCGCACTCGGGTTGCACGCGCTCGGTGAGTTAAGAGGCGTTGGACCTTGGTTTCGGTGATTTGGGGCATTGGACCCCGTGCAACACGTGACCTATGGGCTCGGGCCCGAACCGCAATAAATCATCATATGCAAAGACAAAACAGAAGAAAACTGATAAAACTGACACAATATAGACAACAACTGACAATTGTCGGTGAATACAGACAAGTGGCATATTAAGTCGAATGTGCGTGATTTAATCAGTTATTATCCGTGGTTGATTGGCAAACAATGCATCTAACCTAGGCAAACATAGAGGGCGGGCTAGGATAAGGTTCTAAGCCAATTACATGTGTGTGTTTGTTTTATGACTCTTATTCAGTTAAGTGTCACTACGGTTTTACCGAATTAGCCAAACTCGTGTTTTGACTCTAGATTGGAATCTATCATTCCGCTCATCCATTATCTAGTGTTTGATTAGGCCGGATGCATGATTAGTCCGGTTCTTTGTGTTTTGGAACTGAAATAAAATGCTCCCCACCGAATCTACGATAGGAAGATAGAAACACCGAAAGTGAACGGAATGGGCCGTGCGAATGAGACTCGTACCCGAACGGGTGGCCCTTTTCCGTCCATAGATCGAGGCGTTTCCAATTCCCTAGCGCCTAGGGTATCGGTGAATCACGGAATGATGATTATGCCCTTGGATAATAAAATAGCAATGTTCGTGTATAAATTGGAGATCGCGTCACACGAAGGAGTCTAAGAAGGACTCTCGTGCCCCGACTCGGGCCGTCTCAAATTGGGCCCGGACTCGAGTCGTGGCACGTGAGTACTCCCTAGACATCAATTCTATTCGGGTTACGCGACTCGGTATTTTGAAATTGTGAATTTTTTAATGGAAAAGGGCATTCTCGCCATTCCGTAAATCATCGACGCTTTTACGAATTAATAACCAATTTACCCAATTATTTAGTCCAAGTGCTTTAATTAGCCGAGTGAAGCGTCCCCTTTTTCCATTTTTGTGGGATTATTCGACAATTACCGATTTACACCGCAACTATAGATTCGGTGGGTATTTATCCGGGACTAACACGTCTAATAAACGATCGATGCGCGATCGACAATTGAATGGAGAGCACGATTGCAAACAACTCCAAGAGCCGACTTCCAAAAGGAGGAAGAGGCCGACATAGACTCGAAGAGAGCCACGGGACGCTCGATCACATCCCGAAGATAGTGACCGAACGTTCCCTTGGCTCAACCCCGGGTCTTGGTCGGTCTCTTGCGCCGATTTCAATCGTTTCTTGCATGTCTCATATGCCATGGAAATCAATAATACAAGCACCCAATAGAATAATGCCGTCATGATGTAAAATACGCAAATAAACGTACGAGGTGAATACACGCATGAAATTCGTAATGCGACATTAATTTATTCAAGGCCAAATTCAGAAATTTCTCCCGAGAAACCCTCGATATCACGGGAGGAGAAGTCCGTGACCTCGGAAGAACCAAGGGACCTCTCGGCCTCCCCGTGAGGGACGTGGCCGTGAGCTCCCGTTGGTGCCACCGACCCGTGGGGACCTCTTCCCCCTAGATCCCGAATATTTCTCGTTGCATCATCGCATCTTGGTCACGGTTGAAAGCATCACAACCGAAGGAATGGCCCAATCCGAAGAGATGAGGTGGCCATGGACTCTAGAGAGCCAAGGGGGCTCACGGCCCTCCCCCTAAGAGGTTCAGCCGAGAGGTCTCACGGCTCTCTTGGGTCCATGTCGGTCTCATCCCCTCGGATCCGAGGCACTTCGTGTTGTGCTTGCATGACTACACGGTATATGGACGTTAATGATAGATAGTAAACATGATACGATGCATGGAGTTGCATGGAAGCTTAGATCCAGAAGAAAAACGACGTCTTTCATGCTCCTTAGTCATTTAAATCACGTTATCATTCCATACAAACACATATAGAGAGTCCTAGCTTCTCTAGGTTATGAAGAGGTGTTACCTAGCCTCGTTGCAAGAGGAAAAGAGTCGGGGAAGCGGACTTGAGAGTCGCAAGACTCGGCTTGGAGCTACGGGTGGAACGACCCGAAAGAGGCGCAGTGGCGGCAGTCTCGGGGAAAACGGGTCGGCACGCTCGTTCCGGCCACGGCACGGTGTGAGACCGGGTTCGTTGGACTCCTAAGAGGCAGATCTAGGTGACCGTGGGTAGACCCGAACGTGCCAAAGCCTAGACAAACCCAAAACAGTGAGAAGAAGTTCGGAATGGACACAAAGAAACCGGTAAGAGAATAATGGTGAAACGGTGGTTGTGCATGGTTGATCGGCCCTCGGACCGTGACCACCTCTTCACGGGGAAGGGAGAGGGTTGTGAGGAACCCTTTGAACGTGATGGCACGACTCGCCGAGGTCGTGGGGCGAAATGGCACGCGTAGAGGTCCGGTGTGCGCCCGGATGACCCACGGGACCCGATTCTTCCTTCGGCTGGAATGCGATGATGGAGGCCTCAAATGGGGAATCTAAGCCCGGAAATGGACTTAGGGGGTGGAAAATATGTAGGCTAGGGAGTTTGGTGATTTTTGGTTTAAGTTGGGTCGGGTGGTCACCGGAATACCGGGTGGTTTTCCGGTGATTTTGGCCGGTTTCGGCCTTGGCAAGGGCTGGACGAATGAGTGGGAGTGGGCTGGAGCTTGAGAGGATTCTTGAGAGAGATTGGCTTGAGAGAGAATGGGAATGAAGAAGTGATTAGAGTTAATGAGGAATGAGAACTTATAGGCTAGCTTAATGGCCCGATTAAGTGAAGTAAAGTGTGGTTTTGTGTGCTAAGCTAGGGCTGCCAAATTTTCAATGGGGAATTAGGGAGGGGAAAGTGTCATGTAGAGTGTGGGGAAAGGAAAGGAAAGAGTGATGAGTGTGATAGGATGTGATAGGAAGTGATAGGAAGTGAAAGAAGTGAGGGAAAATTCAAATTTGTGGATGGGGGGCTTGGAGCCGCCGGGTGAGGGATTGAGCCGTGGCTCATTGCGGGCGAGCCGAGCTTGGAGGGGTTGAGCCGTGGCTTGGGGTTGAGCCGCGGCTTGACGGCTTGGCTTGGCTGAGCTGTGGGTCCCATTCGATTGAGAGAAAGGTCGAAAAATGCTTGAAACTTGATTGAGCTCGCATCCGATCTCCGATGTCCAATTAATTTGAAGATTTGGAATGCTTGAATGACGAGGGTTTGAATGAGTCTAATATCGCCATGCGTCGCGTGAACGAACGTTCGGGCGACTCGGCGCCTTGAGAGTCGGTTTTGCCCTGTTTGGACGTTCGGAGCGGAGTTTAGCATCCCCCGGTCCCCGATTGCTCTTTGTGCATCCTGACATTCGTTTCGGTGGCCCTTATGCCCCGTGGGGGATAGTTGGCTCGTCGCCCTCGGCCGAGGACCGTCAGCCCGGGGAGGCTAGGGACTTGTGACCAGGATTTTCTCAGTGTTCCCTGAATGTCTTGAGGTGCTCGGGAATCGTTGTGAGGTGCTCGGGGATCGTTGTGATCTCTGTTTTTCGTGAATGTGCCCCGAAGATTCATCGGGAGGCGTTCGCTACCACTGAAACGTCCCTCGGGGAGCTCTGTAGAGTTCCAAATGGTCGTCTGAAGCTTGTCCCATGACCTCGGTGGTCCCTGAGTGCCTGTAGGCCCGTTTTAGGGGGCCGTTTACTTGTCAGTGTAGCAGGCCCCGGGAGCCTCGTTAGAAAAGGCGTCCGTGAGAGGTCGGGGTGTCCCGGCTTATGCGGTATGCCCCGGAAATGCCCCCGTACGTGTCGTTGGTCACTTTGGCACTGAGAGGGATTTTTAGAGTCCCTTATCGGACACCTTTCGGTGCTCCGGTGATTCTGTGATGAATAGTGCCACAGTGCTAGTTCCGTCGTTTTCGAGATTCCTTGTTCGTTCGTTCTTCTGACTGCTCTCTTCCGCCTTTCTCAGTGGACCATGCTCTTCTCCTATTGCTCATGACCTTGTGCCCGCCTATTTGCCTCTGATTGCCGGGTGGTGAATAGTAACCCGGACTTTGATCGGGGATTCTCGTGTGAGAAGCCGGTGGGCCAAAATGGGGTGCTGACAGCTTGCCCCTCTTTGGTTGCATGCTCGGTTAGAGGATGTAGCCAAAGATCGAGAGAAGCACCCTTTATTGGTCCCGGCGACCGCTTCTGTCGTCGTTCTCCATGGTAGCTCACCCCTCCTGTCATGAGATAGTAGCATGGTTGGGATTTGGAGGATGTGAAGTGGTAGGTGAAGGGCCGAAGCCTGCGGAGAGGATGTAAAGAGGACGCGAAGTCCGGAAAGCAGTAAATGTGGACGCGAAGTCCGGAAAGCAGTAAATGTGGACGCGAAGTCCGGAAAGCGGTAAAGTGGACGCGAAGTCCAGAAATCAGTAAACCGGGCGCGAAGTCCGTGGACGCGAAGTCCAGAAAGCAGTAAACCGGGCGCGAAGTCCGTGGATGCGAAGTCCGTGGACGCGAAGTCCAGAAAGCAGTAAAGCGGACGCGAAATCCGTGGACGCAAAGTCCAGAAAGCAGTAAACCGGACACGAAGTCCGTGGACCCGAAGTCCAAAAAGCAGTAAAGGGGACGCGAAGTCCGTGGACGCGAAATCCAGAAAGCAGTAAACCGGACGCGAAGTCCAGAAAGCAGTAAACCGGAAGCGAAGTCCAGAAAGAAGTAAAGCGGACGCGAAGTCCGGAAAGCAATAAAACGGATGCGAAGTCCGGAAAACAGTAAAGCGGACGCGAAGTCCGGAAAGCAGTAAAGCGAACGCGAAGTCCGTGGACGCGAAGTCCGTAAACGCGAAGTCCGGAAAGCAGTAAAGCGGACGCGAAGTCCGGAAAGCAGTAAAGCGGACGCGAAGTCCGTGGACACGAGTCCGGAAAGCAGTAAAGCGGACGCGAAGTCCGGAAAGCAGTAAAGCGGACACGAAGTCCGTGGACACGAAGTCCGGAAAGCAGTAAAGTGCCAGGCCGAAGCTCGTGGGAAGCGGTAAAGCGCGTAGAGTGTAAGGGAAGGCAAGGGTGGGGATGGATGCTAGGTTGTATGTCAGGGATGTCGGCAGAGGCAAATTGTCCTATTTTGAGTCGAGCTTGTTATTTGTTGTTTCCTCGAGCTAGGGTCAAGAGGATTCTCTATAGTGCCCTCCACTCGGTTCGAGGTCGCGATCTGCTGCATGAGTCAATCGCATGTCCGTCAAGGAGGAGATGCCCCTTGGGGTTCCATGCGTATCTGCAGAGAAGAGCATAACTCTTCGTTAGCCCTGTGGACAGTGGTGCGCGCTAAGTGTACAGGGCTGATGTTGTCCCAAAGGTGTTGATCTGCTGTAGATTGGCGTTGCTGCTGCGATGAAGTTGCTTCGTCGATGCTTTTCCCTTGGGGTGGCGGTGTGTTTAATCTGCCGGATGTCAGCTCTGTCGCAGTGGCGATTGTAGTTCGCTGGGGGCCCCGGTCGTGCAATGAGGGACTCGAGCTCTGGGGTTGAGCGCCTAGGTATCCCGAGGGCTCGAAAATCAGAGTCCGCCGTAGTTCTTGCGTTTGTTGTACCTGTGATCCTGACATCATTAGTAAGTCATGGGATTACTAGCGATTGGTAAGCACAGGTAAAAGGATGTCTTTGCAACACATGCTCTTCAGTTTCGCCTGACCGACTCGTGGGGGGTCTTTATTTTAGTGATGTGAATGGGGTCTTGCTTTCAGAGGCCTCGATGCGAGGCCTCCGGGGTTCATGTTGGCCAGGTATGGGCATATCGAGATGTTCTCAACGATGCCCAAGTGGCTCTATCGGTTGTTCGATGCGCCTGTGAGCTTAGGACCCTTCTCATCAAGGTGCCATAGGGCGGCTGCATTTGTAACCCGCATGGGGAATTTTTGTTCAAATTTGGTCAGATCTCAGTCTAGTCATTTCCAGAGTGTTATGACTAGACTCCCGGAAAGAAGTGTCTAGGATTTTGGCTTTGTGGTAGCCGATTGAAGGGTGGCTGTGACCCGTTTTGGAGTTGCACAGTGACAAAGAGAAAAGAGAAAGCTTGGGGAGCATGTTGCCCAAGGCTAAAAGGATACACGGGTTCACGCCTGCCATGAGATGTACCCCCATTCTCTTCCGTCCTTCGGTTGGTGTTGGTTGTCTTGAACTGTTTGGATTGCGTGCTTGGTTGCCCGCTGTGCTTGAAGAAGAATCCGCCTTGGACGGCTGAGTTCGGTAGGAGAGCCGATCGGGGACCGTGTTGGAATAGATAACCTGGTCATTTCCCTTGGGGATCCTTGGTTCGCGCAGTGTGCGAAGGCCCAGGGTGACTGCTTTGTTTATCTCTCATTTTACTCTCCTTTTGCTACGGTCACCCGCCTCGGGGCCATACCTCTTAACCTAAAGGGGACAAACTCTCCTTTTGCCACGACCGCCCGTCTCGGGAAAACGGGTCGGCACGCTCGTTCCGGCCACAGCACGGTGTGAGACCGAGTTCGTTGGACTCCTAAGAGGCAGATCTAGGTGACCGTGGGCAGACCCGAACGTGCCAAAGCCTAGACAAACCCAAAACAGTGAGAAGAAGTTCGGAATGGACACAAAGAAACCGGTAAGAGAATAATGGTGAAACGGTGGTTGTGCATGGTTGATCGGCCCTCGGACCGTGACCACCTTATCACGGGGAAGGGAGAGGGTTGTGAGGAACCCTTTGAACGTGATGGCACGACTCGCTGAGGTCGTGGGGCGAAATGGCACGCGTAGAGGTCTGGTGTGCGCCCGGGTGACCCACGGGACCTGATTCTTCCTTCGGCTGGAATGCGATGATGGAGGCCTCAAATGGGGAATCTAAGCCAGGAAATGGACTTAGGGGGTGGAAAATATGTAGGCTAGGGAGTTTGCTGATTTTTGGTTTAAGTCGGGTCGGGTGGTCACCGGAATACTAGGTGGTTTTCCGGTGATTTTGGCCGGTTTCGGCCTTGGCAAGGGCTGGACGAGTGAGTGGGAGTGGGCTGGAGCTTGAGAGGAATCTTGAGAGAGATTGGCTTGAGAGAGAGTGGGAATGAAGAAGTGATTAGAGTTAATGAGGAATGGGAACTTATAGGCTAGCTTAATGGCCTGATTAAGTGAAGTAAAGTGTGGTTTTGTGTGCTAAGCTAGGGCCGCTGAATTTTCAATGGGGGATTAGGGAGGGGAAAGTGTCATGTAGAGTGTGGGGAAAGGAACGGAAAGAGTGATGGGTGTGATAGGATGTGATAGGAAGTGATAGGAAGTGAAAGAAGTGAGGGAAAATTCAAATTTGTGGATAGGGGGCTTGGAG
This sequence comes from Punica granatum, assembly GCF_007655135.1. Taxonomy (NCBI): domain Eukaryota; kingdom Viridiplantae; phylum Streptophyta; class Magnoliopsida; order Myrtales; family Lythraceae; genus Punica; species Punica granatum. The sequence continues at coordinate 11,559,093 of NC_045132.1, forward strand.
CCGCCGGGTGAGGGATTGAGCCGTGGCTCATTGCGGGCGAGCCGAGCTTGGAGGGGTTGAGCCGTGGCTTGGGGTTGAGCCGCGGCTTGATGGCTTGGCTTGGTTGAGCTGTGGGTCCCATTCGATTGAGAGAAAGGCCGGAAAATGCTTGAAACTTGATTGAGCTAGCATCCGATCTCCGATGTCCAATTAATTTGAAGATTTGGAATGCTTGAATGACGAGGGTTTGAATGAGTCTAATATCACCATGCGTCGTGTGAACGAACGTTCGGGCGACTCGGCGCCTTGAGAGTCGGTTTTGCCCTATTTGGACGTTCGGAGCTGAGTTTAGCATCCCCCGGTCCCCAATTGCTCTTTGTGCATCCTGACATTCGTTTCGGTGGCCCTTATGCCCCGTGGGGGATCGTTGGCTCGTCTCCCTCTGCCGATGACCGTCAGCCCGGGGAGGCCTAGGGACTTGTGACCGGGATTTTCTCAGTGTTCCCTGAATGTCTTGAGGTGCTCGGGAATCGTTGTGAGGTGCTCGAGAATCGTTGTGATATCTGTTTTTCGTGAATGTGCCCCGAAGATTCATCGGGAGGCGTTCGCTACCACTGAAACGCCCCTCGGGGAGCTCTGTAGAGTTCCGAATGGTCGTCTGAAGCTTGTCCCATGACCTCGGTGGTCCCTGGGTGCCTGTAGGCCCGTTTTAGGGGGCCGTTTACTTGTCAGTGGAGCGGGCCCCGGGAGCCCCGTTAGAAAAGGCGTCCGTGAGAGGTCGGGGTGTCCCGACTTATGCGGTATGCCCCGGAAATGCGCCCGGACGTGTCGTTGGTCACTTTGGCACTGAGAGGGATTTTTAGAGTCCCATATCGGACGCCTTTCGGTGCTCCGGTGATTCGGTGATGAATCGTGCCACAGTGCCAGCTCCGTCGTTTTCGGGATTCTTTGTTCATTCGTTCTTCTGACTGCTCTCTTCCGCCTTTCTCAGTGGACCGTGCTCTTCTCCTATTGCTCATGACCCCGTGCCCGCCTATTTTCCTTTGATTGCCGGGTGATGAATAGTAACCAGAGCTTTGATCGGGGATTCTCGTGTGGGAAGCTGGTGAGCCAAAATGGGGTGCTGACAGCTGCACTTCTTCAACTCCTTTTATTTGCAAGCTCAATGCTCTCCTTGCCACCAATGTTAATGCATCTGGAGTTAAATATTCTTCCTCGGGAACGTCCTCCAATGGGGGCATGTCATCGGGATCACTCTTTCTTTGGAACGATGGGAATTTCATCGTAATACTACCCAAGTTATTGTCTTCCCGATTCCCATCTTCTCTAAACCGCTCTCCATGTCTCCTATTACTAACAACCGAATCACGATCATCTTCATCAAAACCAGCCCCATAATTCTCTTCATCTTCAACCCTCACTTCCCTCGGTTGAACTCTTTCCCTCCTACGTGCATTAGGAGCGTTTCGTTGCTGCTCTACACGTTTATTCTCCATCAGATCAATTCGTTCATGAACCTGCTCAAACTCCAACCTCATCACACGCCTCATCTCACTCATCATGGCCTTTATAAATATTTTCGAATAAGCCAATTTCGTAGCACCTTCGGGAATACTCTTAGCACTGTTGTGAGACATGATTGCTGCAAAATAAAGTTAGAAAGAATGGACCTCACAATTCTCTCCCTTACGTGTTTACACTCAAGAATGTGAATTACTCTACACTCGTGTTTTCACTCAACAAAATATGTGACTTTTAACCCTCTAATGTTCTCACCGCTCTTGCCTTTTTCCACTCGACAATTCTCTTTCAGTTCCTTTGGAACTAAACAAACAACTCCAAATTTCCAGCAACAATTCACCAAGAACTCATCAAGGAAAATTAAAGATCAAAAGAAATTTCAGGAAGAAAAGAAACAAGAGAAAAGGCAACTACTATGAATGATTAAATAAACCAGAATGTTATATGTAATTTTGGGAACATAATCGATGTAGATCACAAAGAAAGGGAAATAACAACTTTAGAATGGTCAGATGCAAAGAATTTGGATCAAATTGACTACAATAGCTTCTTTCTTTTCTTTCGATCTCTTTTTTTTTTTTCAGCTTTGTATTTTTTTTTTGGCCGAATTTTTTTAGCTCTTTTTTTCCCTACTAATAATCCACAAAGAACAAACTCGATGAAGCGAAACTCAGAAAATTGAAACAAAAAAAAAGGATAGGATAAACCCGATTTGGAGCCTGATGCTTTGATACCAAATGATGCGATTCCCGCCAAGAATGACGAGACTCGACAACTAAAGGAACCCAAGATCGTTTCACGATCAGATTTGATTGACGAACCCTCGACTCGTTGTTTATGACAAAAACAAGAACCTTGGTATAATTTGACCTTAACTCGTTGTTTAATGCGAAACAAGAATCTCGGTATATAGGAAGACGCCACAAACGGTGATGGAAAGCCGTTTGATAAGTCGATGAAGACGCCACAAACGGTGGTGGAAAGCTGTTTGATAAGTCGATGATGAACGCCACGGAAACTTCCGATAAGTTCGAATGAGTTCTTCAAGAACCAAAGAGAATACTCTCACAATTTTCTGAATGTTCATTTCTTTAAAAATTGACTAAGATGAATATATATAGACATAAACTAATCCTAATCTGGCCATGTCTCCTCCTAAAGATAAGGAAAATAAAACCTAGAATATCGATAGAGATATGACATAATCTATAAAGATATGAAATCTAAATATCCCTAGAATATTTCCATGAGATTTAAAATTTAAACAAATCTGATGATATCTTCTCTTGATCATCAAATATTCTAGAAGCTTCCTCAAACACTTGTTGAATTTAGCATTGTCCGTAATCTTCTATAACTTGAATCATGTTGATGGATTTTTGTTCATGTCCAAGGGGCTTCCATGAATTTGCTTGAGCCCGAACCTCTTGAATCAGGCCGTTGAGTTCATCTTTAAACTTCTTTGCTCGTGCTCGCGTAATCGGTCCAATTGGAACTTGAATTGGATCCCTTGAAGTCGTGCTATGATTTGCATCATTCCCCTCCTCTTGAAAAGGATTTGTCCTCAAATCATCACCTACATCAAAAGGAAGCATATCAGCAACATTAAAAGTAACACTTACATTGTACTCACCGGGTAAGTCTAGTTTATAAGCATTGTCATTGATGCGCTCCATGACTTGAAAAGGACCATCTCCTCTTGGAAGCAGTTTGGAACGTCTTTGCGCCGGAAATCTCTCTTTCCTCATATGCAACCAAACCCAATCTCCAGGTTCAAAAATCAGCTTATGACGGCCCTTATTAGCGTGTTTTGCATAATGCTCAGTTCTTCGCTCAATGTTGAGTCTTGCTTTCTCATGAATCTGCTTGACAAATTAGCTTTCTTTTTGCCATCTAAATTAACATGCTTAGACAAAGGTAAAGGAGATAAATCCAATGGAGTTAAAGGATTAAATCTATACACAATTTCAAATGGTGAAAATTTAGTAGCGAAATGAACAGATCTGTTATAAGTAAACTCAACATGTGGTAAACACTCTTCCCATGTTTTAATGTTCTTTTTTATGATTGCCCTCAACAAAGTAGACAAAGTTCTATTTACTACTTCCGTTTGACCATCAGTTTGTGGGTGACAAGTAGTGGAAAACAACAGCTTAGTACCTAATTTACACCACAAAGTCTTCCAAAAATAGCTCAAGAACTTAGCATCTCTATCCGAAACAATTGTTCTGGGCATGCCATGTAACCTCACAATCTCCCTAAATAACAAATCAGCAACATGCGAAGCATCATCCGTTTTGTGACATGGAATAAAGTGTACCATCTTAGAAAATCTATCCACAACCACAAAAATTGAATTTCTCCCATGTTTAGTCCTAGGTAATTCTAACACAAAGTCCATTGAAATATCAATCCAAGGCTCACTAGGAATAGGTAAAGGAGTATACAAACCGTTGGGCTGCACTCTGGATTTAGCTTGCCTACATGTAACACATTTATCACAAATTCTCTCAACATCTCTTTTCATATGTGGCCAATAGAAGTGTTCTTGCAAAATATATAAAGTCTTTGCAACACCAAAATGTCCCATTAATCCTCCACCATGAGATTCATGCACCAATAACTCATTCAATGAACAATTAGGCACGCATAACTTATTCTCTCGAAACAGGAACCCATCATGCCTAAAGAACTTACCACAAGGGATTTTCTCACAAGCCCGATATTCCTCACAAAATTCATGGTCATCAGCATATAAATTTTTAATGTGCTCAAAACCTAGCAATTTTGCATCAAGTGTAGAGAGTAATGCATACCTATGAGAAAGTGCATCGGCGACCACATTCTCCTTACCTTGCTTATACCGAATGACGTATGGAAACGTCTCAATGAACTCCACCCATCGGGCATGTCTTTTGTTTAGTTTGTGTTGGCCCTTCAAGTGTTTCAAGGACTCATGATCAGTGTGTATCATGAACTCCTTAGGCCATAGGTAGTGCTGCGAGGTCTCTAAAGCTCGAACCAATGCATACAACTCTTTATCATAAGTTGGATAGTTTAAGGCTGCCCCGCTTAGTTTTTCGCTGAAATAAGCAATTGGTCGTCCTTCCTGCATGAGAACTGCACCTATACCACCACCTGAAGTATCACATTCAATCTCAAAAGTTTTAGAAAAGTTAGGTAAAGATAATAAAGGAGCGTTGGTCAACTTCTCTTTGATTAGCTGAAACGCATTCTCTTGTTCTTCTCCCCATCTAAATCCAACGTTTTTCTTGATCACTTCAGTAAGTGGTGCTGCTATTCTACTAAAGTCCTTCACGAACCGCCGATAGAAACTAGCAAGTCCATGAAAACTACGAACATTACTTACACTTGTGGGACTAGGCCACTCTTGGATTGCACGTACCTTCTCCTCATCAACCTGTATACCTTGTGCACTAACAACAAATCCCAAAAATACAAGCTTATCGGTGCAAAAAGTACACTTCTTCATATTAGCAAATAACTTTTCCTTCCTAAGCACATCTAAAACAGATTTCAAATGTACCTTATGATCATCTAAGTTTTTGCTGTAAACGAGTATGTCATCAAAGTAGACAACCACAAATTTACCTATAAATGCACGCAAAACCCGATTCATAAGTCTCATGAAAGTGCTTGGAGCATTAGTCAAACCAAAATGCATAACTAACCATTCATACAAATCGTATTTTGTTCTAAAGGCAGTCATTCTAATCTGATGATAACCACTCTTTAAATCAATTTTAGAAAATACACAATAACGATGTAGCTCATCTGACATATCATTTAAGCGAGGAATATGATGACGATACTTTACCGTTATGTTATTGATTGCTCGGCAATCAACGCACATTCTCCATGTCCCATCCTTCTTAGGTACAAGTATTACTGGAATAGCGCATGGGCTCAAGCTCTCCCTCACGTACCCTTTCTCTAACAACTCACTTACCTGCCGTTGAAGCTCCCTTGTCTCCTCAGGATTGCTCCTATAGGCTGGTCGGTTTGGAATTGTCACACCAGGAGCAAAATCAATTTGATGTTCAATCCCTCGGATTGGAGGTAACCCATGTGGTGTTTCCTCAAGAAAGACATCCTCATACTCCTGCAAAAGAGAAACCACAAAACTAGGCAGAGCGAGATCAAGTTCGTTAGTATTGAAAAATGTCTCTTTGTACAAAAGTACAATCATCGACTGATTTGAAAACATTGCTTACCTAATTTCTCCCATTTTTGCATTAAAATTCTTTTGTTTTCTCTCTGATTTTCTCTCAATGGCCGAATTTTGATTTTCTTTTTCTCTCTCATTTTTCTCAGCCTCTCTCTGATTTTCACTCGTTTTCTTCTGTTCACTCTCTTTCTTTTGATCACTCTCTTTTTGCAATCTCACTTGATCCTCATATACTTGCTGCGGAGTCAATGGTACAAGAGTGATTAATCGTTGATTAAGTACAAAGGAGTATTTGTTCGTAAAGCCATCATGCTTCACTCGTCTATCAAATTGCCATGGACGCCCTAGCAATAAATGTCCCGTTTGCATTGGTACTACATCACACAACACTTCATCTTCGTATTTACCGATTCGAAATGCAACTAACACCTGCATGTTTACCCTTATCTCACTACTATCATTTAACCATTGCAATTTGTATGGCTTGGGGTGCTTCAACATGGGTAGTCCCAATTTTTCCACCATTGTTGGGCTTGCGACATTAGTACAACTACCGCCATCAATAATCACACTACATACCTTGTCTTTGATGTAGCACCTAGTGTGAAAGATGTTCTCCCGCTGCACTTCTTCAACTCCTTTTATTTGCAAGCTCAATGCTCTCCTTGCCAAAAATGTTAATGCATCTGGAGCTAAATATTCTTCCTTGGGAACGTCCTCCAATGGGGGCATGTCATCGGGATCACTCTTTTTTTGGAACGATGGGAATTTCATCTTAATACTACCTAAGTTATTGTCTTCCCGATTCCCATCTTTTCTAAACCGCCCTCCATGTCTCCTATTACTAACAACCGAATCACGATCATCTTCATCAAAACCAGCCCCATAATTCTCTTCATCTTCAACCCTCACTTCCCTCGATTGAACTCTTTCCCTCCTACGTGCATTAGGAGCGTTTCGTGGCTGCTCTACACGTTTATTCTCCATCAGATCAATTCGTTCATGAACCTGCTCAAACTCCAACCTCATCACACGCCTCATCTCACTCATCATGGCCTCTATAAATATTTTCGAATCAGCCAATTTCGTAGCACCTTCGGGAATACGTATTTAGCACTGTTGTGAGACATGATTGCTGCAAAATAAAGTTAGAAAGAGTGGACCTCACAATTCTCTCCCTTACGTGTTTACACTCAAGAATGTGAATCACTCTACACTCGTGTTTTCACTCAACAAAATATGTGGCTTTTAACCCTCTAATGTTCTCACCACTCTTGCCTTTTTCCACTCGACAATTCTCTTTCAGTTCCTTTGGAACTAAACAAACAACTCCAAATTTTCCAGCAACAATTCACCAAGAACTCATCAAGGAAATTAATGATCAAAGGAAATTTCAGGAAGAAAAGAAACAAGAGAAAAGGCAACTACTATGAATGATTAAATAAACTAGAATGTTATATGTAATTTTGGGAACATAATCGATGTAGATCACAAAGAAAGGGAAATAACAACTTTAGAATGGTCTGATGCAAAGAATTTGGATCAAATTGACTACAATAGCTTCTTTCTTTTCTTTCGATCTCTTTTTTTTTCAGCTTTGTATTTTTTTTTGGCCGAATTTTTTTTCAGCTCTTTTTTTTGCCCTACTAATAATCCACAAAGAACAAACTCGATGAAGCGAAACTCAGAAAATTGAAACAAAAAAAAAGGATAGGATAAACCCGATTTGGAGCCTGATGCTTTGATACCAAATGATGCGATTCCCGCCAAGAATGACGAGACCCGACAACTAAAGGAACCCAAGATCGTTTCACGATCAGATTCGATTGACGAACCCTCGACCCGTTGTTTATGACAAAAACAAGAACCTTGGTATAATTGACCTCAACCCGTTGTTTAATGCGAAACAAGAACCTCGATATATTGGAAGACGCCACAAACGGTGATGGAAAGCCGTTTGATAAGTCGATGAAGACGCCACAAACGGTGGTGGAAAGCTGTTTGATAAGTCGATGATGAACGCCACGGAAACTTCCGATAAGTTCGAATGAGTTCTTCAAGAACCAAAGAGAATACTCTCACAATTTTCTGAATGTTCATTTCTTTAAAAATTGACTAAGATGAATATATATAGACATAAACTAATCCTAATCTGGCCATATCTCCTCCTAAAGATAAGGAAAATAAAACCTAGAATATCGATAGAGATATGACATAATCTATAAAGATATGAAATCTAAATATCCCTAGAATATTTCCATGAGATTTAAACTTTAAACAAATCTGATGATATCTTTTCTTGATCATCAAATATTCTAGAAGCTTCCTCAAACACTTGCTGAATTTAGCCTTGTCCGTAATCTTCTATAACTTGAATCATGTTGATGGATTTTTGTTCATGTCCAATGGGCTTCCATGAATTTGCTTGAGCCCAAACTTCTTGAATCAAGCCGTTGAGTTCATCTTTAAACTTCTTTGCTCGTGCTCGCGTAATCGGTCCAATTGGAACTTGAACTGGATCCCTTGAAGTCGTGCTATGATTTGCATCACCGACTTTATGGCTTTTACTTTGGCCCCGATGACTCGAGCTCTGGTAGACGAGTTCATGGAGAATGGTTCGCTTGACAGGTACCGGACTTGTTTTGGTTGCCAAAACACAGTCTTTCCTACAATTTATGGATAGACATTCATACAAAAATCAGAATAATATTTCTGGATGATATATAATACAATTGATTAAATTTATTCTTCTCTATCAGGTTATTGTTCAGTGAAGAAATTACCTTGATCGAATGGCCAAAACTCCATGAGATCACGATCGGGACAGTAAAGGGTACTGCCTATTTGCATGAGGAGTGCCAAGAGAGGATCGTCCATTACGATATAAAGCCCGGTAATGTGCTCCTGGATAGAAACATGAGCCCCAAGGTAGTGGATTTCGTTCTCTCCAAGCTCGGTAACGATGAAGGGAGCCGTTACATAATTGAGGTCATTGGCAAAGGGAGCTCTGGAGTTGTCTGCTCAATATATGATTTATGCACTTGGGGGAGAAAGTTGCGTTAAAGAAAATTAACTTCACTTACGTTAGATGGAGACTTTGAGAACGCATAAAATTATCGGCTTCAATCAAAAGATGGAATAGTACAGTGGTGCACTTCTTACCCGGTGACTAAGAGGTCTCAGGTTCGATACCCAATGGGACTACCCGTGCCCCTTTATTAGATATTTATGATTTCTAATTCAATGTACTCAGTCCATGGGCCTCCCTTATAACCGAAAAAAAAATTATCGACTTCATTAAAATTTAGTTAAACCAAATTGGGGAACTGGTTCATTAAGAGGTACGGTTCAATTAATGTAGCTAGTTCGACGAGTGATTTATGGTCGATGACATAGTATTTCCTCATTGGTCCATGCGTGAGGGCTAATTTATAACACTATTGAAGGTTTGTGGGATGAAAATAGGAAAGTAAAGAATGGAAATACTTTTAAAAAATTATGTAAAATGAATGGTCCATATTAAATGAGGGGATCTAAGGGCTTATATTAGTTTTCTACGATGTGAAAAGCCAAAATTATGCAATGACGGAAATTTGGGATTAAATAAATACATTCAATTGCATTACAAATTCAATCAATTGGAAATGAACTACAAGACTTCTTAGTTTCCTCTAGTTTTATAACATTGTCTAAACATACGATATAAATATACAACTGCCTTGAGATCCTTTATTACTATCCCAATGTGAGTGTAGCTAATGGTCATCATTTAATTGACAACTGATGGCTTGTTTTTGTGACTGGTAGTTAGCTAGGATCAATCCTGGCCATCAATAATATCTTTCTAATTCTCAACAATTAAGGACTTAATCCTTACAGGAAAATGCAGAAACTAAATAAGAAAGTAACCTGTTTAAAGTGCCATCTCTGCTTGTAAAGCAATGCGCCTAGTTTCCTCTGTGTTGGATGAATAGGTTGTGGCTGTTTGGAAGATTTACTGAAGCTGCAGGAGCTGTTATTGCAGGACGGAAAAGTTTCTCTATCAACTCAACTCCTTGAACTTCTTCTTGATCTGGTTCATCTTGATATTACACATAAACAAGAACTTCTCTTCTTAGTATATTAAAAGAAAATCCACTAATACAAAGTTGACGACAATGAGAATGCAAAGAAATAACCTCATCGACATCAACTGCTACCGTAGGAGGAGTTGATAATGCTTTCTGGATTTGATTTATAATCTCGGTTTGTTCATTAGTTTCTGTTGATGGGTTTGCCTCCTGCATCACCAAAAACAAGACAATCTCCTTTAGCTGTGCAAATATAATAGCCAAAAGAAAATTGATATTACTTATAAGAATTAGAGAAAAATACGAAAAAGATAAGTGACTCAAATATTTCCTCTATGAATAATGAAGAAGCAAATCAACCAAATTTAACTTACCCATAAAAGACCAACAAAAGTGTTGGTTGAGTGGTAAGTAGTTCACTCCCGTAAGGAGGAGAACACAAGTTCGAACCCCGGGAAGCGCACTTATTGGGAGGGAGAAAACCTTTAATGTTCGATCTCCCGATTGGATTAGTCATATCCCTTGGACTCTGGATACCAATGTACACACGGAAAAAAAAAAACTTACCCATAAAAGCGATCTCACCGTGTTCGGAAGAATGAAGAACGTAGAACAATTTAAATTGGTCAGTTCGAACCACTAAGAATATAAATTATTATGCTCAATCCGATTTTAATGGATGAAACTTGATTTCTAAAATCATATGAGATCATTAAAGATAATATATTTCCTAAGTTAAAGTCGACGAGAATGGCCAATAGAGGTGACGCAGCATGGTTCGCATTTCTTGCTCTTAAATTTGAATTTAGACTCGAAGGGAATAGATCACGTTTAAACTCAACAAATAACACTTAATTGGGTCACGATAGAAGATAAAATCTCTTCAAGAAATACTATTGATGCTGAGATATAAAGTTCTATCTTACAATGATTTGGCCAAGAATATATAGAAATAGCCTAAGACAACTAAGAAGACTCTAAAATAGAAAATAGCAACTAGACTCTTACCGTGTAATTTCCTAAAACAAAACATGTAATTGTTCCAAAATAGAAAACTTAAAACTCTTGACTCAAACTAAAATAGGAAGTAATATCATGCAAGTATGCTCTTAACCACTAAATTAATTTGACCTAATAGACAACTTTAAGAAGGATTATATCCACGTGTTTTAGCTATTACAAGAAGTCCAAGGTGAATAGCAAGAGGTGGTTAAACAAACAATAGCAAAAGATCATCATTAAGGAGAAAGAAGAAGGGCGCATCTAAAAACTCACATGCTAATCATGGTGCCCCTTAGTAGTGCGTGTGAATGCATTTTTTTACAGGTTTTGCAACAATCTGATCATAACGTGAAACAGAACATATATGTGCAGAATAAGAAGGAAATATGAGCACAAGAAGCAAAAATTAGCAACTGGGATGAAGAATGAAAGAGTAGTTGTTGTGGGGTGGGGGGGGGGGGGGGGGGGGGGGGGGGGGGGGGTGGGGGGGGGGTGGGGTGGGGGGATTGTGAACAAAGGACGGATAACAATTGAACGGTTTATATGGTGAACTTCATGGATGTGGTGTCCTAACATAACTCACTATAAGCATATCTGGCCTTTGACCCCTCTATAATCATCTAAAACCAGCATGTCATATTTGTTAATGGCAGCTAGAGATAGGGAGAAAAATCATCTAAAACCAGCATTTCGTATTTATTAATGGCAGTTCGAGATAGGGAGAGAATGCGGTTATTCTCAATTTATATTAGTAAGAAAGAAACTGGTTGCATTATCATGATGGAGTTTCAAATATCCTAACAGAATGCTGGTACAATAGGAGCAGGTAAGGAACACTATATCTTGGGCATTTTGTCGAGGATGCAAGACATGGTAAGAGGAAGTCTCACAATCAACAAATAGAAAGGCAAATCGAAAAATCGCACAATTATCTTAGAGCAAGTGCAGCCACTACCATTTCAAACCTTTCGTATGCGTGCAGCATGAAGGGAATCAAAGAGGTTGATGTGCTTCAGATTGCAGCCTAACATGTATTCAAATTTTCGAGACCAGACAAGCATTCTAGAAGACTCTGGAACAAGAATTTGGCTTAATTAGATATTAAGTTTCCTATATTACTATAATATAGTTTCTTTTAATTAGATATTATTTCATATGTTAGTTTGAGCCAGTAATTTTAAGTTTCTTATTCCAGATAGTTTCCTTATTCTATTTTAGGAAGAAATCTATAGGAGATTATATGTCAGTTTCTTATTCTAGAGGCAAGTTGATATGATCCAGCTAGAGGACCCTTCACAAGGGTATGAGGAAGAATCCCAGGATGACAGGGTCGGGCATGAAGGCGAGCTTTGGGATAAGCATGAGCCAGCTAGAGCAAGTACAAGAGCACGAGTCAAGCGAATCCAACAAGCTATGCAAAGGTTGTTATTGCATGTCCATGGAGGAGTAGTCGAGCTCTTGGGCGAGCTGCATGTGGAACAAGAAGTCACGATTGTTCATATTTTAGAAATCTATTTAGAAGATGATCTCAATTTAAATGGCTGAATTTAGTTGTTTTTCAATAACTTGGGCCTATTTTATTTTTGGACTCATTACACTTAGGATTTATTTTAGCCAAGTCCATTAGCCCAATTAGGTTATCAACTAGTATCTCCCTGTAAATAGGCATGTGGCCTCCCTAGAGAATATAAATCAGTTTTCGTTCAATTTTGTGAGAGAGGTTTCCTATGAGTTGTTCTACAACAACTTTGCCGATATTGTAAGCGTGATGACTTGTGATTCCCGACATTTATAATATTGGTTTCTAGCTCCCTGTAGCTAGCAGATCAATATTCCAAATTATAATATTGGTTTCTGGCTCTTTATAGTCAGCAGGTCAATATTTCATATCCTTGAAACCTTCATTGGACGGTCCCGGGTTTGATTTCATTCTATTATTTTGGATCTCGCGACAGATTCGTCGAGGTTCGCGTCATTTGGTATCAGAGTTTTGGCTCCAATCTAGGTTTCGCCTATCCTATTTCATTTTTTTTCGTTATCCATTGTTCTTAAGATTCGTAAATCATTTATAGAAGTTGTGATTTTTGTTGGCTGATTCCAATTGTCTTGAAAAACCGTAAAGTTTCAGTTTATCTTATTGGAGATCCAAAAAAAAATCGTCAAAAAGAGAATACTGAGAAAAAAAAGGAAAAAAAGAAGGAAAAAAAAGTTGAAAAAAATAAAAGGAAAGAGCAATTGTTTGTGACATCTTAACTTTTGGGGTGAAAGAAACTTCCTTAAATATCACTTTTAATTAAGTGAAGTAGGGAATTCCAAAAGTTTCATGTTATTTTCTTCCATATCTGCGACTATCCCTGAATTACCTTCCTTTATATATTTTTGTTTACTTTGATGGACCACTGGCATATAAAGTGCAGTTGAAAAATCTAATATTGTTTCCTTTCAATTGGATATTTTCCTATCGTATTCTTTTCTTGTCTCTTAGAATCATTCATTCCTTCCATTTCGATACTTTCCATAAATCTCTTGTTTCCTTATTCCCACAAATCTTTCTTGTACATCTCAGTTGTTTCGTTAACTTCATCTACCACATTATTTCCTTTCTCTTTTAGGTTTGGATCCTAAATTTGATTCAATTTCTGAAATCAATGATTATAAGTGCTTTGGACTAATCAATTGATTTTACTCTTGCAATTGAATTGCTTAGTTTCTTAGGAACTTTGAGGAGAAAATCTAGAGAGAAAAAAAATGCAAGAGTGGTGAGTATATCAGAGGGTAAAAGTCTAAAATTGAGTGAAACACGAATTTTATTAATTTGAGTGCAAATACGTCAGTGAGTGGTTGTGAGGTCCATTTCTATTTTCTAAAGTTTCCCTGCAGATGTGCGCACCTGAATTCTATATCTCGCACGCCCTTTCGGTACTCTAGTTTGCTAGGCTTGCCGTTTTTGTTTATTTACCGCGTGATTTAGAATTGCTCTTGACTTGCCCGTTTTGACACCGTAAAGTCGATGAATTGATCGAGTTGGGCCAAGAATCCAGAAGATGAGTATGCTTGTGCGTCGAGGAATCGGTTCATTATCTTAGCGTTACAGTTCATCAAACCGTGATGGTCGATTCCCTGCGCGAACCGAGACCACGAGTATTCGAGCTTACTCATCTTTTGGTAACAATAGACCAACTTGACCGGTTCAACACTCGGACCTCTCGCTCACCGATGGGGATCCTTACAAATGAATAAGTGAATGCGCAAATAAAATCCTTGCAATGTTCTCTCAAATAATTACAAAGTACAACTGAATAAGTAAATGGATCCCGATCGGTTCACGTTGGGCCAATATTCCACTTCGGCTCCCCGTGCATTTCGAATGACCGAAAAATAAATTAAGGCAACGCGGGCTCGAAGAGCCGGGGGTCGGGTCCAATCGAACCAACGGTTTGCAAGAGAACCGATTAATTCCCACTGTAACCGTTGGATCGATCGAGCTCCCGGGTGATATCTAAACACGTTTCACACATCCAATCCAAATTGCCTTCCACATAGGCCCCATTTGGAGTGTGATGGTGTCTCGGGGCTAGATCCCATTCCGCACTCGGGTTGCACGCACTCGGTGAGTTAGGAGGCGTTGGATGTTCGGTGATTTGGGGCGTTGGGCCCCGTGCGACACGTAACCTATGGGCTCAGACCCGAACCGCATCAAATTAGCAAGAGCAAATGGAAAACAGAAGAATACTGATAAAACTGATGAAAAACAGACAACAACTGACAAACGTAGATGAATACAGACAAGTTGTATATCAAGTCGAATATACGTGATTTAATCGGTTATTAACCGGGGTTGATTAGCAAACAATGTATCTAACCTAGGCAAACAAAGAAGTGGGTTGGGACATGGTTCTAGGCCAATTACATGTGTGACTTTGTTTTAGAACTCTATTCAGTGAGGTGTCACTACGGTTTCACCGAATTAGCCAAACTTGTATTCTTAACTCTAGATTAGGGACCTAACATTCCACATGTCCATTATCTAATGTTTGGTTAACCCGAATGCACGATTAATTCGGTTTTTCGTGTTTTGCAACAGAGATAAAGTGCTCACCACCGAATCTACAATAGAGAGATAGAAACATCGAAAGTGAACGGAATGGGCCGTGCGAATGAAACTCGCACCCGAACGGGTCGCCCTTTTTTGTCCATAGATCGAGGTGTTTCCGACTCCCTAATGCCTAGTGTCAGCACCCCATTTTGGCCCATCGCTTCCTACAAGAGAATCCCGATCAAAGCCCGGGTTACTATTCATCACCCGGCAAGCGGAGGCAAACGTGCGGTCACGAAGTCGTGGATGACAGGAGAAAAGCTGGGTCCATTAGAAAAGCGGAAGAGAGTAGTCGGAAGAACAGACAGGCGAAATACCCCGAAAACAGCGGAGCCGGCACTGCGGTACTATTCATCACCGAATCACTGAAACACCGAAAGGTGCCCAATATGGGACTCTAAAAATCCCTATCAGTGCCAAAATGACCAACGACACGTCCGGGCGCGTTTCGGGGGCATACCAATTAAGCCGGGGTGCCTCCGATCTCCCACGGACGCCTTTTCTGACAGGGCTCCGAGAGGCCGACCCACTGACAAGTAAACGGCACCCCAAAACGGGCCTACAGACACTCAGGGACCACCGGGGTCGTGGAACGAGTCTCAGACGACCTTTCGGAACTCTACAGGGCTCCTCGAATGACGTTTCAGTGGTAGCCAATGCCTCCCGGTGAATCTTCGGGGTACATTCACGGAAAACAGAGATCGCAACGATTCCCGAACACCTCGAGACATTCAGCGAGCACTGAGAAAACCCCGGTCACAAGTCCCTAGGCCTTCCCGGGCTAACGTCTTCGGCCGAAGGCGACGAGCCAACGATCCCCCACGGGGCAAAAGGGTCACTGAAACGAATGTCAAGATGCACAAAGAGCAATCGGGGACCGGGGGCATTCAACCCCACTCCGAACGTCCAAACAGGGCAAAACCGACTCTCGAGGTGCCGAGTCGCCCGAACATTCGTTCACACGATGCATGGCGATATTAGGCTCATTCAAATCCTCTTCGTTCAAGCATTCCAAATCTATAAATTAATCGGACATCGGAGATCGAACGCGCGTTCAAGCAAGTCTCAAGCTTTTCCGGCTTTTCTCTCAGTCAAATGGGACCCACAACTCAGCCAAGCCAAGCCGTCAAGCTGCGGCTCTACCCCAAGCCACGGCTCAACCCCTCAAGCTCGGTTGGCCACAATTAGCCGTGGCTTCCCCCCTATGGCCAGCGGCTCAAGGCCTCCCCCCTCCACAAATTCAAATTTTCTTACACACCCATCACTTCCTATCACCCATCCATCACACCCATCACTCTCCTTTACTTTCCCCACACTCAACATGACTCTTTCCCCACCCTAATCTCCCTCCAAAAATTCGGCAGCCCATGCTTAGCCCTCTAAACCACACTTAACTCCCCTTAACCGAATCACTAAGCTAGCCTATAAGTTCCCATCTATCATTAACTCTAATCACTTCTTCAATTCCATTCTCTCTCAAGCCAATCTCTCTCAAGAATCCTCTCAAACTCCAGCCCACTCCCACTATCACGTCCAGCCCGTGCCAAGGCCAAAACCGACCAAAACCGTCGGAAAACCACCAGGTTTTCCGGCAACCACCCGACCCGACTTAAACCAAAAATCACCAAACTCCCTAGCCTACATATTTTCCACCCCCTAAGCCCATTTCCGGGCTTAGATTTCTCATTTGAAGCCTCCATCGACGCGTTATGCCCGTACGAAGAATCGGCTCACTAGGAAGCCACATGCGTGCACCGAGCCACCAATAACGTGCCATTTCTTCCCACGACTTCGGCGAGTCGTGCCATCACGTTCAAAGGGTTCCTCACAACCCTCACTCTCCCCCGTGAAGAGGTGGTCACGGTCCGAGAGCCGACTTACCGTGCACAACCACCGTTTCGCCCGTTTCATTTTTACCGGGTTTCTCGACTTTTACCGAGTTTCTTCTTACTGTTTCCGATTCATCTAGGGCTTGGCACGTTCGGATTTGTCCACGGAGGTCAATATCTGCCTCTTAGGAATCCAACAAGCCCAACCTCGCACCGTGCCGTGCCCAGAGCGAGCGTGCTGACCCCGTTCTTCCCGAGCTGCCGCGACTGTCTTCTTCTCGGGTTACTCACCCGTAACCTCTAGCCGAGTCTTGCGACTCCCACGGCCGCGTCCCCGACTCTTTTCCTCTTGCAACGAGGCTAGGTAACAACCCTTTATAACTTAGAGGAGTTAGGATCTTCGATCTTTACTTGTATGAAGTGTTTATGTACATTAAAGGTTCGGGATATGTGAAAGCTTGCATTTTTTTTCTCGGATCCGGACTTTCCATGCATGCTGTCAGCACCCCATTTTGGCCCACCGGCTTCCCACACGAGGATTTCCGACCGAGGCCCGGGACACTATTCATCACCCGGCAATCAGAGGCAAATAGGCGGGCACGGGGTCATGACCAATAGGTGAAGAGCACGGTTCACAGAGAAAAGTCAAAGAGAGCAGTCGGAGGAACTTACAGGCGCCCAGGGACCACCAGGGCCGGGGAATAAGCTTCAGACAACCTTCTGGAACTCGGCTCGGTCTCCCGCAGTACGTTTCAGTGGTCACGAACGCCTCCCGGTGAACCTTCGGGTATTTCCACGGAAAAGCAGAGACCACAACAATCTCTGAGTGCCTCACGATAATCTCCAAGCACCTCAAGGCATTCAAGGCACACTGAGAAAATCCCGGTCAAAGTCCCTAGGTCCTCCCGGGCCAACGGCCCCCGACTGAGGACGACGGGCCAACGATCCCCCACGGGGCAAAAGGATCGCCAAAACGAATGCAGGGATGCACAAAGAACAATCGGGGATCGAGGGATGCTAAACTCCACTCCGAACGTCCGAACAGGGCAAAACCGACTCCCGAGGCGCCGAGTCGCCCGAACGTTCGTCCACGCGACGCATGGCGATATTAGGCTCATTCAAATCCTCGTCATTCAAGCATTCCAAATCCATAAATTAATTGGACATCGGAGATCGGACGCGCGCTCAATCGAGTCTCAAGCATTTTCCTGCTTTTCTCTCAATCAAATGGGACCCACAGCTCAGCCAAGCCAAGCCGCCAAGCCACGGCTCAACCCCAAGCCACGGTTCAACCCTTCAAGGTTGGCTCAGCCGCAATTAGCCGCGGCTCAACCCCATGGCCAGCGGCTCAAAGCTCTCCCATCCACAAGTTTGAATTTTCCCCCCACATCTTTCACTTCCTATCACTTCCTATCACATCCTATCACACCCATCACTCTTTCCTTTCCTTTCCCCACACTCTACAAGACATCTACCCCACCCTAATCCACTTCCAAAATTTCGGCAGCCCCCTAAGCATGCCCTAACCCCACTTAACTTTGTTCAATTGCATCATTAAGCTTCCCTTTATAAGTCCTTTCACCATTAAGCTTAATCACTTCTCCATTCTTACTCTCTCACAAGCCAACTTCTCTCTAGAATCCTCTCAACCTCCAGCCCTCTCCCTCACTTTCGTTCAGCCCGTGCCAAGGCCGAAACAGGCTAAAATCGCCGGAAAACCACCCGGTATTCCGGTAACCACCCGACCCGACTTAAGCCAAAAATCATCAAACTTCCTAGCCTACATATTTCCCACCCCCTAAGTCCATTTCCGGGCTTAGATTTTCGATTTGAGGCCTCCAACACCCCGTTCCAGCCGTGAGAACTTTCGGGTCCCGAGACTTCCCTAGCCGCTCACACCGAGCAAGCCACGTGCCATTTCTTCCCACGACTTCGACGAGTCGTGCCATCACGTTCAAAGGGTTCCTCACAACCCTCACTCTCCCCCGTGAATAGGTGGTCACGGTCCGAGGGCCGATCAACCGTGCACAACCGCCATTCACCCCTTTCTCTCTAACCGGGTTTTCCTCATTTTTACCGAGTTTTCTCTCACATTTTCAGGTTTGTTCAGGCCTTGGCACGCTCGGGTCTGCCCATGGTCGTGTAGATCCGCCTCTTAGGAGTCCAACGAACCCGACCTCGCACCGTGCCGACCCGTTTTTCCACGGACTACCGCGGCTGCCAACTTACGGGTCCCTCACCCGTAGCCGCCCATCCGAGTCTCGCGACTCCCACTGCCACTTCCCCGACTCTTTTCCTCTTGCAACGAGGCTAGGTAACATCCCTTTTAACTTAGGAGAGTTAGGATCTTCGATATTTATTTACATGAGGTGTTAAACGTGCTTCAAAGGTCCGAGTCATATGAAAGTTGACGTTTTTTTTCTTTCGGATCCGACGCCCCATGCATGCCATACAACGTCCCATGCTTATTTCTTTTTATTTATCATGTCCATAAGTTGATGAACGTGCATCTCATGAGGGGAGACGACGTGGGTCGGGGCGGAAGAGGACCCGGGTCACGGCCGAACCATGGAACCCACGGTCAAGCCTTGAGCGGGCAACCCGTGAGCCTCCATGATTCCTCCGAGGCTAGGGCGCCTCTTCTTTCTCGAAACTAGCCGGTCCCCGTTTCCTTTTGTCGTTATTTTGTCATGTACCACGTATAATATATTAACATGACGGGAAAAAGTTCGATTCGGGGTTGGAGAACCTTCCATTGGACTCGTGTGAGCCATGAGGGCTCACGGCCACTCTTGAAGAGATGTGGCCGAGAGCCCCCCCTTGACTACACGGGTCCATGGAGGCTTCTCTTTTTCCGAGGGGGTTGGTTCCCGTGTTCCTCCGTTTCATTATCGCATGGGTTAACGTTATTCTTGGTTATTTCTATAAATGCCTCGTTTGTGCATGTTGACGTGTTCGTTTGCGCATTTATGATTGTGGCTATCTTGATTTGGTTGAAATTTGTAATATTACCGTATTCGATGTATTATGCATGTAAGAAATAATTAGAATCGGTGTGGGAGACCGCCCATGACTCGAGTCGGGTTGGGGAGGCCACTCGGTTTATCCCCTTCGGGATTGGCCGAATGCTCCCGAACCCTTCCCGAGTCTAGGGTGACCTCCTTAGCCGTTTCGGGGTCGTTTCTTGGAATTGAGTGTATTGATATTTTTATCGTTGGCTATGTGGGGATCACATGATGGACATGACGATTTTGGATCATTATCCATTAAATCTATAATACCCACGATATAAGGTCGCCCACATCGAATAATTTCACAAACGAGAAAACGGAGCGCCTTATTCGGTTAATTGAATCATTCGGAATAAATAATTGGGTAAATTGGTCATTAACTTGTAAACGCATCGATGATTTACGGAACGGCGTAAATGCCCCTTTTCCACTAAAAAATATTCACAATTTCAAAATATCGAGACACGTAACACGAGGAGAATTGACGTCTAGCGAGTACTCACGTGCCTTGACTCGAGTCCGGGCCCAATTTGAGGCGGCCCGAGTCGGGGAACGAGAGTCCTTCTTAGACTCCTTTGTGCAACGCGGACCTCAAATTTATACCTGAACATCGCAATTTTATCCAAGGGCATAATCATCATTCCGTGACTCACCGATACCCTAGGCTCTAGGGAGTCGGAAACACCTCTATCTATGGACGGAAAAGGGCTACCCGTTCGGGTACGAGTCTCATTCGCACGGCCCATTCCGTTCACTTTCGGTGTTTCTATCTTCCTATTGTAGATTCAGTGGGGAATATTTTATTTCAGTTACAAGACACTAACAACCGGATTAATCGTACATTTGGCCTAATCAAACACTAGATAATGGATAGGCGGAATGATAGACTCCATCCTAGAGTCAAAACACGAGTTTGGATAAATCGGTGAAACCGCAGTGACACTCAACAGAATAAGAGTCTTAAAACAAACACACGTATGTAATTAGCTTAGAACCCCATTCTAATCCACCATCTATGTTTGTCTAGGCTAGATACATTGTTTGCTAATCAACCCCGGCTAATAACTGATTAAATCACGTACACTTGACTTAATACACCACTTGTCTGTATTCACTGATAGTTGTCAGTTATTGTCTGTATCATGTCAGTTTTATCTGTTTTCTTCTGTTTTATCCTTGCCTATGATGATTTATTGCGGTTCGGGCCCGAACCCATAGGTTACGTGTTGCACGGGGTCCAACACCCCAAATCACCGAACACGAGGCCCAACGCCTCTCAATTCACCGAGCGCGTGCAACCCGAGTGCGGAATGGGATCTAGCCTCGAGTCACCATCACATTCCAAATATGGCCTATGTGGAAGGCAAGTTGGATTGGATGTGTGAAACGTGTTTAGATATCACCCGGGAGATCGATCGGTCCAGCGGTTACAGTGGGAACTAATCGGTTCTCCTGCAAACCATTGGTTCAATCGGACCCGACCCCTGGCTCCTTGAAGCCCGCGTTGCCTTAATTTGTTTATCGGTTATTCAAAACATACGGTGAGCCGGAGGGGAATATTGGCCCAATGCAAACCGATCGGGATCCATTTATTTCATTCAGTTGTATTCTGTAATTATTCGAGTGCACATTGTGAGGATCTTATTTGTGTATTTATTCATATACTTGTAAGGATCCCGATCGGTGAGCAAGAGGTCCGAGTGTTGAGTTGGTTAAGTCGGTCTATCGTCACCAAGGGACGAGTAAGCTCGAATAATCATGGTCTCGGTTCGCGCAGGGAATCGACCATTACGGTCCGAAGAACTGTAACGCTAAGATAGCGAACCAATTCCTTGACTCTCAAGCCTACTCATCCTTCGTATCCTCGGCCCAACTCAATCGATTCATCAATTTTACAGTGTCAAAACGAGCGAGTCAAGCGCAACTCTAAATCACACGGTAAATAAACAAAATGGCAAGCCTAGCAAGCTAGAGTACCGAAAGGGTGTGCGGGATATAAGCCCGCACGTAATAGAACCCCCGAATTCGGAATTTCCGGATCCGTACGACCATTGCCTTAGAATTTAGGTGTACCCCGTACCCCTAAACCCGGGTAACTTGCCGGCCCTCGACCTTCGGGTCGTAAAATGGCAGGTGGCGACTCCTTCTCACGTGCGTCCGTCGCGCGTCCCCGGGAAGGTCGACACTCCCAAGCCGCGTTTGCTTAGGCGCGCGCATGCGTGCCCCGACGAGATGAAATTCGGGTGCGCACAGCTTGGCGACTCCACTGGGGACAGTAGAGGGTTCGGGCTCGTTCCCGCTTGTTTTGTTTGCTTGTCTATTTACCGCTTTCCGCATTTCCCGCTTATCTATTTTACGCACTTTTATTTTCCGCACATGCATTGCACATCATACTAGCTTCTTAGGTACCTTGTCCGACATCCCACGGGCACCAATATAGGAAGCTAGGTTAGTCAGAGGTTTCGAGTAAGGGAACGGATCGAGTCGGCTATGCCACCGAACCGGCCCCCAAAGATCCTCGCTCGATTTCAAGGAATTGACACCCTTGAGTCGGGAGCCCCCATCCCTAGTTAGCGGTTCTCCCAGTAGCACCGAAAGCCATGCATACACAGAGACCGTCATGCTGGACCAATTTTTACCTCCATGCCGTCAACCGACCCAAAGTCGAGTCCTTGAGTCGGCCCGTAGTTTTTTTTTGGACGGGCATTTTTGTTGTTTTTGTAAGAAAGAGAGATGTATACTGTAAAGAACACAACTATAGTTTATCTTTCCGCACTGCATACATTCTTTCGAAAAACCTAGGACATTACATTGATTTGATCCTAAAAATGTTAAGCCGACATCTCCCCCATCTAGGTAAGGATGGATCGCTCGCATCCCTGTCTCAGGCTCGATGACATCATCATGCCGTCCGCGGACATTACTCTCCTCTGGAACACATTCCGCCCAGTCGACCGTGCATTCCTTCGGCTCATCATAGGAGACTTGCCATTACTCGCTGATGCCCCCATTGACTGAACCCTACTTGAAGCTGCTATTAGTTATTGGGACATTCAGCGGGCTGTATTCAGTTTTCAGGGGTCAGAGCTGGCTCCTACAGTAGAGGAGTACGCGGTACTCATTCAGCGACCCACGCCGACCCTCGACATCGTGGTGACCAACCAGTTCGCCACGATACAGAGTAGACTCGCCATCCTCTTAGATCTCCGCGACGAAGAAATTCGTCTTGAACTTCAACATGGGTGGGAGCATAGCGTTAGGACCGCATGGCTCATAGACTTCATACATGTTCGTTCTCTCAATGCCAGGGAGGAATCATACCAGCATGACGCCTGTCACGGGTTCCTCTTGCTCATCTTTGGGACCATCCTGTTTCCCCACTCGTCGAACCTCATAGACGGGGGCACTTGCCCAAGTCGTCCTCCAAGTGGTAGGGGGCCATAGTTATGTAGAAGCCGTCTTGGCTGAGACCATTCGGTCTCTTGACTATGTACGAGAGGTTCGACGTGGTAAAATGAGAGGAGCTCCGCATCTTCTTCAGATTTGGCTCCTCGGACACATCAGGCCATTCTGTTCATCACATCCCTTTTCCTGCATCACTGACAAGCGTTCGCTCATCGCTCGCCTACTTCAAGTGTTTCGGCCCTCCGATCGCGACTACACTGACTGGATCCAGTTCTTCAAGAGACTCACCCCGGCACAGTTTTCGTGGGCTGCTCGCTGGAATCCCGGTGGTCATGACCGTCGGATGTCCCACAATCATAGGACTCCCTCTGATCAGTCACTTAGGGAGCACACTTGTTTTCCCAGCCCGAGTCATCAGACAACTTGGCGGCTTACAGGATATTCCTAGGGAGGCAGATCGCACTCCCACCGCTTCACGTGGACGGATATTATAACTTTACTTCCAGATAGAGTTCTGCGGATTAGAGAAGTTCAACATCTATGGAACACGCGCACCGTTCAAGAGCTCTATTTCCCGGGGCACCTTACCGACGACGAACGAGCTTTCTCAGCTACCGTAGCATATGTGGCGCAATTCCATCCGCAGGGACTCACACCCGTTCGTCGACGACATTTGCCGCGGATTCCCCGCACACTGCATGCAGACGTTCCAGACGCGGAGAGCTCAGTCCAAGGAGTCATGCACACAGAGTTGCAGTCCATCAAAGAAGAGAGATCGATTCCGTTGTGAGCTTGCGGATATTCGCGCAGAACTCACTGACCACAGAGAGCTTTAGAGCGAGTGGGCTCAGATTCACGTACGCATAGCAAACCAAGATAGGGAGATAGCACGTTTGAGCGCTATGCTGGACCAGGCGCGGGCAAAAGGTCGCAAGGTTTTTACCCTTAGGATTAGTTTGTTAACGTTTTTGCCCTCGCTCGGACCCACGCCACTTTCGAGAGGCCACCGAGCGCAAAGGGATATCGGCTTTACATTTATGTTCCTTTCTTTTCTTCCGAATGTTCTACTTTGTAAAATCATGGAACTTGGAGCTAATCGATGTAATGACATTACTGTTTGAAAACTCATGCATCCCATACATTTCCTCATCCTACTTAATTCCACACTTATCATTTGAGATATTGGTGTCTGTCCTTACACATTCTTGGAATCTAGGTTATCACAACTGGCGTCACACCGCTACCCGACTCGTCAACGTCTCAGGATGGCGGAAGGAGATCACGTCGATATTTCCGAAGAAGTCAACCCTTCGGTCCCGATCCTTTCTCAACCACCGCAGACACACGCCCTGCCACCTCTTACTCCTGCAGGCGTACTCCCGGCATACTCCGGCGCCCTTCCGACTCATCTCCCACCCCCGGCACCTTCAGGGGCGCCTCTCCCACCAGCCTCACCAACATCCGCCGCCACCAATGACCAAGCCCGCATTGCGGCCCTCGAGGGCACGGTCAACCAAATGGCCACTAATATGGCGGAGCTACTCGCCTTGCTCAGAGGACCTAACCGGGCCTCCTCGAGTTCTACTCCTCCCCCGGGACCGGGACCAACAGCTGATCCAACCCCGTGGGCTCCACCGATCCAAGCCCCGGAGAACGTTGAAGCTCCCGCACCACCAACGCTGTATGCGTCCACGGTCCACCCCTTCACAAGTCAATTTCCGCCACCGCCGGCCCCTTCGGTAGTCCCTCTTCCACCGGCTGCCTTCCTATCCGCGGAGCACATCCTGTCTGCACCTCCACCTGCTCCCATATCGGCTCCGGCTATGATCTACACGGCGCCTCCGCCGACGGTTTTCCCGGCAACCACCGCACCTGCTCCAACTCATCCTCAAGCCACGGAGCTTCCTCCCTATCCGACTCTACAGTCTCACGCCGGCCTCTCCTACCAGGCACCGCCCCCCATAAACACCACCTTCCACGAACCGGGCACGCCGACTCACGCGGCCCAGTTCGCCTCCCCAACGCATTTCTTCCCCGAGGCTGACACCGAATAGGAATGAAGGCTCAAGAGGATGGAAGAGACAATACGGGCCCTACAAGCGGGTGATGCTTGTCCCGACGCATGCTACGGCGACTGCAGCCTATTCCCGACTATGCGACTGCCCCCAAAGTTCAAGATCCCAGAGTTCAAGACTTATGAGGGCACGACGGATCCGCGCCACCATCTCCGCCACTACCGGGGAAAGATACTGCAATACTGGGAGTACGAGGAGTTTGTCATTCACTCCTTCCAAGATAGCCTGTCGAGATCGGCCCTCGATTGGTTGATGTCACTGACGGCCGAAGACATTCCGACGTGGGAAGACCTATCTCGGAAGTTCACCGATCAATATCGATACTGCGCGGAAGCACCTCCCACCCTCCTGGAGTTAAGCACCAAAGAGATGGCGAGAGGCCAGAGGTTCGAGGAATACGCCACCAAATGGCGCAGCCAAGCGGCGAAGCACATCCCCCCGATTAGCGAAGCACAACAGATTCAGCTGTTCCACTCTACGCTGAGAGGGGTATATTACTCGCATTTGTTGGCGCACACCTCCTCATTCTCCGATCTCATCGAGGCCTGGAAAAAGCTTGATTTGGGCATCAAGCTCGGAAGGATGGAGGACCCCACCAACAAAGGGGAAGAGTCATCAAAGAAGGTCTCCATGGCACCGTCGTTTTCCGGCGGGAGGAGGGCGAAGGAAGTCTCGGTAAACGCCGTCCATACGGCACATCAGGCGCCCCAGCAATACTCAGTGAATTTCACGGCCGCACCTCTCGTAGCTTCCTCCTTCGCCCCACACGCGCCTCAATATCGGCCTCAACCCCCTACCCAACCGATCTACTATTCCACGCCGCCGCCTCCACCCCTATCTACGGCGCCGTCACCAGTCGTCCACCATTATGCTCCTACTCTGTCCTAAGCCCCTCAATACCAACCCCCAGCTCCTAAAGCCTCTCAGCCGACGCAACGAGTCCTGCCCCCGCAAAGTCAACAGGGCGGTGCAGCACCATCGCGACCCCGCCGACAATACCCGACCCTACCGGTTCCGCCTTCCCACATCTACCGGCAAATTCGCGAGAAGGTCGGAACAATAGCGCCCGACCCGAGCTTCGATCCAACCATTCAAGATCAAAGCAAGCAGTGCGAATATCATCGGGGGGCACCGGGGCATACCCTGGACACTTGTTGGAGATTGAGGGAGAGGATCCAAGAGATGATCGATGCGAAAGAGCTCGTATTCAATGCTGTAAAGCCTCCGAACGTACAGGCTAATCCTCTCCCCGACCATGGACCGGCTCCGGGGCCCTCTATCAATATGATCACCATATGTGCATCGGGAGAGGGCAAAGGCGAGCCAAGTTGTTCCTCCCCCTTCGTGATCGAATACGTACCCGCGGAAGCTGCAGTCGGGTTCACCGGGATGGACGTACCTCATGCCCCGCTTGTTATAGACGTCCCCGCCCCGGAGCCATACTCGAGCGATAGGGTCCCCTGGATCTATGACGGAGCTGTCGGAAACCTGGAGCAACAATTTGGTGTCATGGGCATAACTCGCTTAGGGCGACTATATGAGGACCCGGCAACCATCGACAAAGGGAAGGCGCTTGCCACCGGGGAGGAGACGAGGCCTAGCACCCTGCCTACTTCGTCCAAGAAAGTGACAGAGGAGGAGGCCGAAGCCTTCATGAAAGTCATCAAAGCAAGCATGTATAAGGTGGTGGAGCAGATGGCCAAATCTCCGGCCCATATCTCATTGCTCGCCCTCCTACTCAACTCGGAACCTCACAGGGAGGCCCTCATGCGGGTCCTGACGGCCGCACAAGTCCCCAAAGGGACGCCCCCAGACCGGATAGAGGAAACCATCAGCACCATTTTCTCCAATACCATCTCGTTTTCGGACGATGAGCTCCCCTCTGAAGGATGCGCGCATTTCCGGGCACTGCACATCATTTGCAAGTGCAACAACCATATCGTGGGCCGGGTCATGATCGACAACGGTTCCGCGCTCAATGTATGCCCGGTGACCACTTTGAAGCAGATGAATGTGGATCTCAACCGCATCCGCCCTAGCAAAACAGCGGTCCGAGCCTTTGACGGTTCGAGGAGAGAGGTGAACGGGGAGATCGACCTCCTCATAGATATCGGCCCATGCTCCTTCAGCGTCACATTCCAAGTGTTGGATATCCCGAACGCTTTCAGTCTACTCCTTGGAAGGCCTTGGATTCACTCGGCCGGCGCCATTCCGTCCTCGCTACATCAGAAGGTGAAATTCATCGTCGAGGAGAAGATCATCACGGTTAAGGGTGAGGAGGATTACGCCATCTATAAGGAGACGGCGGTTCCCTACATCAGTGTCGGGGACAACGAAAACCTGTCTTTCCACTCCTTCGAGACCGTCTCCGTTATTCGGGATTACGGAAAGGTCGGGCCGTCCCGCGCCGACCGCATGATAGGGAAGGTCCTTTTACGCCACCATTACATTCCCGGCACTGGACTTGGGGCGCGCGGGCAAGGAATCAACCGCCCCATTGAAGTTGAAGCGTACAAGCATAGGAGGGGACTTGGCTTTCGCCCCTCCTGCCATGAAATTATTGAGGCCCGCCGGGGCAATCACCTCCACCGCCTCGCCACGCACTATGGTAGGCTCTACAGGGGCATTCTAGTCCCCCCGCTATCACATTTCTTCCCCGGGCCTCCACTCATCATCGGGAGCACCTTTGACGGCCCTTCCTCGGACTTCGGCGACGCGACTGACACCTTGCCAACCGTGTATGCCGTCACCGAGGAGATTCCTTCAGGGGTTCACATCCGCCCGGCGCAGGAAGACGAGGAGCTTAGCAATTGGACCTCAGTCCTGCGCTACTCGGCTGTGATCGCCGATGTGTAAGATTTATCTATGTATGAGATGTTTCCCGTGTGTCGGCGTAGCCATAGGCCACACGACGGAAGAGGGAACTCTGTTATGGCTTCGTGATCCTCACTATCAATGAATTCCCTATATGCATTTTTTTGAATCCTTGTCTATTCCACTCTCTCTTCCTTACTCTTTTGTTCATATCATTCTAAATTTCTCTAAGACAATTCTTTCAATTCTCCAGGCTCCACTCGAATCCAAATCTTCGATGCGTTGATTCGAAACCATCCGAAGAATGTCTCGAAGAGCCTGGACCCATATACTTCGGGGAAGGGCTCGATGAAGACAGTCTAGTGCCTGAGATAGAAGAGAGTTTGCGCCGCCTCGAGGATCGCCAGCTCACCTCGCTCGAGCCAACAGAAGAGATCAACGTGGGCACTAAAGAGGAACCCCGCGTCCTTAAGATCGGTATGAGCCTCGACCCAACACAACGGGTCCGAATGATCGACTTCCTGACAAGGTATCAAGAAGTCTTCGCCTGGTCCTACGCCGACATGCCGGGGCTAGACCCGTCGATAGTAAAGCACTTCCTTCCGCTAGACACGGAGAAGTTCCAGCCCAAACGGCAACAATTGCGACGGCAACGGGCAAGCCTCCTTCTCCGCATCAAGGAGGAGGTTGTCAAGCAGATCAACGCGGGTTTCCTCGAGGTCTGCAATTATTCTGAATGGGTTGCAAACATCGTGCCGGTGGAGAAGAAAGATGGAAGGGTTCGAGTCTGCGTTGACTATCGGGACCTCAATAAGGCCAGCCCCAAGGACAATTTTCTCTTGCCCCACATCGACATACTAGTCGATAACACGGCGCGCCACGCCCAGTTTTCTTTCATGGACAGCTTCTTCGGATACAACCAAATTCGGATGGCCGAGGAAGACAAGATCAAGACGACGTTCACTACCATGTGGGGAACCTTTTGTTACCGCGTCATGCCTTTCGGCCTCAAGAACGCCGGAGCAACTTATCAGAAGGCCATGGTCACGTTATTCCACGACATGATGCACAAGGAAGTCGAGATCTACGTCGACGACATGATTGCCAAGTCCAAAGAAGGAGAGGACCACCTCATTAATCTGAAGCGCCTCTTCGATCATTTAAAGGAGTACAAGCTTCGGCTCAATCCGGCGAAATGCACGTTCGGTGCTCGATCGGGAAAATTACTAGGATTCGTGGTCAGCGAGCGCGGCATCGAAGTAGATCCCGATAAAGTCAAGGCAATCAAGGAGCTTCCTCCGCCATCTTCGGTCCGCGAAGTACGAGGCTTCTTGGGGCGGCTGAATTACATCGCACGATTCATTGCGAACCTGACAGACAAATGCCAACCTCTCTTTCGCTTGCTCCGCAAGAACGCGGCGATTGAATGGGACGAAGAATGTCAGAAGGCCTTCGACACCATCAAGGCGTATTTGGTCCGACCATCGGTGTTGGTCCCGCTTACACCGGGTCGTCCCCTCGTACTCTACCTAACGGTGCGCCGTCAATCATTAGGATGCATGCTGGGACAGGAGGAGGAGTCCACGCACACAGAACGCGCGATCTACTATCTGAGCAAAAAGTTCACCGATGGAGAGTCCAATTATCCGGAAATCGAGAAGATGTGTTGTGCATTGGTGTGGGTCATGCAAAGGCTCCGACAATACACGCTTTATCATACGGTCTGCTTGCTATCAAAGGCGGATCCCCTGAAATATTTGCTCGACAGTCCCTCCTCCACGCGGAACCTCGCCAAGTGGCGTTGTCAATTGACGGAATACGATATCGAGTACGTGTCCCGCACTTCGGTCAAGGGGCAAGCGATTGCGGATCACCTGGCAGAATTCCCAATTGAAGACCACGCACCGATTAATCCCGACTTCCCGGATGAGGGGATTCTCCAAGTAGACGACGAGAGAGAGAAACCGGGATGGAAGATGTATTTCGACGGTGCTGTCAATTCCATGGGATCAGGCATCGGTGCGGTACTAATATCTCCGGACGGGCGCTATTACCCGGTAGCGGCAAAGATCGACTTTCCGTGCACCAATAATGTGGCTGAGTACGAGGCATGTATTCTCGGCCTACAAGCAGCGATTGATTTCAAGGTAAAAGAGCTCGAAGAATTCGGTGACTCCATGCTCACTATCTTCTAGACATTGGGGCAATGGAAGACGAAGGACGCAAAGCTGGTGCCGTATCACGAGTACCTCGAGAAGTTAACTGAGAACTTCGAGGACATCTCGTTCACCTATACTCCGCGCATGACGAATCAATTCGCGGACGCGCTTGCAACGCTCGCCTCCATGGTGAGCATCACGAGGGAGAACCTTATCGAGCCCCTCGAGATTGAGATAGCCGAAGGACCGGCACACTGCAATTCAATCGAAGCTTCCGAGGCAAAGCCGTGGTACGAAGACATCAAGAACCTTCTGCGGACCGGCCAATACCCCCCATTCGCCGACCGCCGCGATCGGAAGACTCTCAAACGCCTCGCGATACACTACTTTCTGAGCGGTGAGATACTCTACCGCCGCTCCTTCGACTCCACACTCCTCCGGTGCATCGACGAACACGAATCGCGGCGTCTCAGGGAGGAAGTGCACGAGGGAAACTGTGGACCCCATATGAACGGTCTCATGCTCGCTAAGAAGATCATGCGCCTGGGCTATTATTGGTCCACCATGGAGACTGATTGTGTGAAGCATGTCAGACATTGTCACCGATGTCAAGTTTACGCCGATCAGATCAAAGCGCCGCCCAACGAACTGCGCCCCATGACGGCGCCATGGCCTTTTTCGATGTGGGGAATGGATGTTATTTGCCCGATCAACCCCAAAGCGTCTAACGGACATATGTTCATTTTGGTGGCGATCGACTACTTCACCAAATGGATCGAAGCCGTCACTCTTGCGTCAGTCACCGTAAAAGCCGTGGCCCGTTTTCTCAAACGCGACGTCATAGCCCGATACGGGGTCCCTGCGACAATCATCACAGACAACGCCAAGAACCTGAACAACAAGGTCATCGATGAGCTTTGTGCACAATTCAAAATCCGACACCTCAATTCCACCCCGTACCGTCCCCACATGAACGGTGCGGTGGAAGCTGCGAATAAGAACATCAAAAAGATCATCGAAAAAATGACGGTGAACTATAAGGATTGGCACGAGATGCTCCCCTATGCACTCTTGGCGTACCGTACATCCATACGGACCTCAACCGGGGCAACCCCGTACTCGTTAGTCTATGGCATGGAGGCCGTCCTCCCAATCGAAGTGGAAATCCCTTCCATGAGGATTCTCGCTGAGGCTGAACTCGAAGAAGCGGAATGGGCAAAGCAGCGGTACGAACAGTTAAATTTCATTGATGAGAAAAGGCTGAAAGCGCTATGCCACGGACAGTGCTATCAACAAAGAATGGCTCGAGCCTTCAACGCAAGAGTTCGCCACCGCGATTTCAACCCCGGCGACCTCGTTTTGAGGAAAGTCCTACACGTCACGCCGGACTCTCGAGGGAAGTTCTCGTACAAATACGATGGCCCCTTCGTCGTCAAAGAGGTTTTCTCCGAAGGAGCGGTCGTCTTGAGCGACATGGACGGCACTGAAAATGCCCTTCCCGTCAACGCTGACGCCATTAAGAAGTATTATCCGTGAACACTTGTATATTCTTTATTCTCTGGGCTCCGTGCCCCTTTCATTGTAAGACATTTCTATTTCTGTGGACGAGCTTCAATTCCCACAATCTGTCCAACACTAAGCTTTCTTGAGAGAAAAATAAATTTTCCCGCTAGGTCGAAAACCTCTTTGAGGCGGCCTAGGCAAAAACTAGGGAACGAGTGGCACGACTTAAAAACCCGCAAAGGGGGGTCACGGCAAAAGGAGAGCACAAATCACTCCCTCGCTAGGTCGAAAACCTCTTTGAGGCGGCCTAGGCAAAAGTTAGAGGACCCGAGGGGTACGATCCCACCCAAACATGGGGAATCGTAGCAAAAGGTGAGCATTCATGTGAGAGAAGTTAAATAAAATACCCCGCTAGGCCGTCACGCATCCAGCGACCTAGGCAAAAGTTAGGGGACAATGTCGGCTCGACCATGAAAGAAAAGCGACGCTTTCCTTGTAAAGCTACACCGAGTAGTGGTTCGGCACTCCCCGACGCAAGCAAACTCTCTTCAACTCTCCAGGTTCGAGGCCCACTTCGAAATGGGGGTCGAATCAACGTATCCTTGACTTGGAGGATTCCATAAGATCCATCCTTTTACCTTTACGCACATGTTCTACGGGTCACCCATTTCAGAAAAGCCATTCTCCGACAGGAACACGACCACCCTACAATGGTCACCGATATCAAATCCCCGACACATCTTTACATAGATTTCTCTTACGTATGCCTGTCTTGCCGATTAAGTGCAACTGACGCCCTTTGTAGGTTCCTTTATTTCCATGCACAGGTGTGATCGGGAATCCCAAGAGGCATTTCCTTCTTGACGAACACGCGTTTGGCTTGTGCGGCAGATCGGGGCACCGAACTAAATGAGGGGCATGATAAGGAACCCTTTTGACCCTGACTCAAGGAAACGACAAATGACAAGCTCGACTTGGAACGGGACAATCTACCTCTGCCGACGTCCCCGACGAACCGCTTAGCATCCTTTCCCGCCCTTACTTCCCCTCGCTCTCTCCATTTTACTGCTTTCCTCGGGCTTCGGCCTAGTGACTTTACTGCTTTCCGGATTTCGCGTCCACGGACTTCGCGTCCATTTTACTGCTTTTCTCGGGCTTCGGCCTAGTGACTTTACTGCTTTCTGGACTTCGCGTCCACGGACTTCGCGTCCACGGACTTCGCGTCCATTTTACTGCTCTCCTCGGGCTTTGGCCTAGTGACTTTACTGCTTTCCGGACTTCGCGTCCACGGACTTCGCGTCCATTTTACTGCTTTCCTCGGGCTTCGGCCTAGTGACTTTACTGCTTTCCAGACTTCGCGTCCACGGACTTCGCGTCCATTTTACTGCTTTCCTCGGGCTTCGCCTATTGACTTTACTGCTTTCCGGACTTCGCGTCCACGGACTTGGCATCCATTTTACTGCTTTCCTCGGGCTTCGGCCTAGTGACTTTACTACTTTCCGGACTTCGCGTCCATTTTACTGCTTTCCTCGGGCTCCGGCCTAGTGAGTTTACTGCTTTCCGGACTTCGCGTCCTTCGCGTCCACGGACTTCGCGTCCATTTTACTGCTTTCCTCGGGCTTCGGCCTAGTGACTTTACTGCTTTCCGGACTTCGCGTCCACGGACTTCGCGTCCATTTTACTGCTTTCCTCGGGCTTCGGCCTAGTGACTTTACTGCTTTCCGGACTTCGCGTCCACGGACTTCGCTTCCATTTTACTGCTTTCCTCGGGGTTCAGCCTAGTGACTTTACTGCTTTCCGGACTTCGCGTCCACGGACTTCGCGTCCACGGACTTCGCGTCCATTTTACTGCTTTCCACGGGCTTCGGCCTAGTGACTTTATTGCTTTCCACGGGCTTCGGCCTAGCATTTACTGCTTTAGGAACTTCGGGTCCCCGGACTTCGTGTCCGCATTTACTGCTATCCGGACTTCGCGTCCATTTTACCGCTTTCTGCGGGCTTTGGCCCCTCACCTGCCACTTCACATCCTCCAAATCTCAATTAGGCTTTTGTCTTATGGCAGGAGAGGCGAGCTACCACAGAGAGTGACGACGGGAGCGATTGCCGGGACCAAAAGGGGTGCTTCTCATGATCTTTGGTTACCTCCTCTCATCGAGCACGCAACCAAAGAGGGGCAAGCTGTCAGCACCCCATTTTGGCCCACCGGCTTCCCACACGAGGATTTCCTACCGAGGCCCGGGACACTATTCATCACCCGGCAATCAGAGGCAAATAGGCGGGCACGGGGTCATGAGCAATAGGTGAAGAGCACGGTTCACTGAGAAAAGTCAAAGAGAGCAGTCGGAGGAACTTACAGGCGCCCAGGGACCACCAGGGCCGGGGAACAAGCTTCAGACAACCTTCCGGAACTCGGCTCGGTCTCCCGCAGTACGTTTCAGTGGTCACGAACGCCTCCCGGCGAACCTTCGGGTATTTCCACGGAAAAGCAGAGACCACAACGATCTCTAAGTGCCTCACGATAATCTCCAAGCACCTCAAGGCATTCAGGGCACACTGAGAAAATCCCGGTCAAAGTCCCTAGGTCCTCCCGGGCCAACGGTCCCCGACTGAGGACGACGGGCCAACGATCCCCCACGGGGCAAAAGGATCGCCAAAACGAATGCAGGGATGCACAAAGAACAATCGGGGATCGAGGGATGCTAAACTCCACTCCGAACGTCCGGACAGGGCAAAACCGACTCCCGAGGCGCCGAGTCGCCCGAACGTTCGTCCACGCAATGCATGGCGATATTAGGCTCATTCAAATCCTCGTCATTCAAGCATTCCAAATCCATAAATTAATTGGACATCGGAGATCGGACGCACGCTCAATCGAGTCGCAAGCATTTTCCGGCTTTTCTCTCAATCAAATGGGACCCACAGCTCAGCCAAGCCAAGCCGCCAAGCCACGGCTCAACCCCAAGCCACGGCTCAAGCCTTCAAGGTCGGCTCAGCCGCAATTAGCCGCGGCTCAACCCCATGGCCGGCGGCTCAAAGCTCTCCCATCCACAAGTTTGAATTTTCCCCCCACATCTTTCACTTCCTATCACTTCCTATCACATCCTATCACACCCATCACTCTTTCCTTCCTTTCCCCACACTCTACAAGACATCTACCCCACCCTAATCCACTTCCAAAATTTCGGCAGCCCCCTAAGCATGCCCTAACCCCACTTAACTTTGTTCAATTGCATCATTAAGCTTCCCTTTATAAGTCCTTTCACCATTAAGCTTAATCACTTCTCCATTCTTACTCTCTCTCAAGCCAACTTCTCTCTAGAATCCTCTCAACCTCCAGCCCTCTCCCTCACTTTCGTTCAGCCCGTGCCAAGGCCGAAACAGGCTAAAATCGCCGGAAAACCACCCGGTATTCCGGTAACCACCCGACCCGACTTAAGCCAAAAATCATCAAACTTCCTAGCCTACATATTTCCCACCCCCTAAGTCCATTTCCGGGCTTAGATTTTCGATTTGAGCCCTCCAACACCCCGTTCCAGCCGTGAGAACTTTCGGGTCCTGAGACTTCCCTAGCCGCGCACACCGAGCAAGCCATGTGCCATTTCTTCCCACGACTTCGGCGAGTCGTGCCATCACGTTCAAAGGGTTCCTCACAACCCTCACTCTCCCCCGTGAATAGGTGGTCACGGTCCGAGGGCCGATCAACCGTGCACAACCGCCATTCACCCGTTTCTCTCTAACCGGGTTTTCCTCATTTTTATCGAGTTTTCTCTCACATTTTCAGGTTTGTTCAGGCCTTGGCACGCTCGGGTCTGCCCATGGTCGTGTAGATCCACCTCTTAGGAGTCCAACGAACCCGACCTCGCACCGTACCGTGACCGAAGCAAGCGTGCCGACCCGTTTTTCCACGGACTGCCGCGGCTGCCAACTTACGGGTCCCTCACCCGTAGCCGCCCATCCGAGTCTCGCGACTCCCACGGCCACTTCCCCGACTCTTTTCCTCTTGCAACGAGGCTAGGTAACATCCCTTTTAACTTAGGAGAGTTAGGATCTTCGATATTTATTTACATGAGGTGTTAAACGTGCTTCAAAGGTCCGGGTCATATAAAAGTTCACGTTTTTTTTTCTTTCGGATTCGACGCCCCATGCATGCCATACAACGTCCCATGCTTATTTCTTTTTATTTATCATGTCCATAAGTTGATGAACGTGCATCTCATGAGGGGAGACGACGTGGGTCGGGGCGGAAGAGGACCCGGGTCACGACCGAACCATGGAACCCACGGTCAAGCCTTGAGCGGGCAACCCGTGAGCCTCCTTGATTCCTTCGAGGCTAGGGCGCCTCTTCTTTCTCGAAACTAGCCGGTCCCCATTCCCTTTTGTCGTTATTTTGTCATGTACCACGTATAATATATTAACATGACGGGAAAAAGTTCGATTCGGGGTTGGAGAACCTTCCTTTGGACTTGTGTGAGCCATGAGGGCTCACGGCCACTCTTGAAGAGATGTGGCCGAGAGCCCCCCCTTGACTACACGGGTCCATGGAGGCTTCTCTTTTTCCGAGGGGGTTGGTTCCCGTGTTCCTCCGTTTCATTATCGCATGGGTTAACGTTATTCTTGGTTATTTCTATAAATGCCTCGTTTGTGCATGTTGACGTGTTCGTTTGCGCATTTATGATTGTGGCTATCTTGATTCGGTTGAAATTTGTAATATTACTGTATTCGATGTATTATGCATGTAAGAAATAATTAGAATCGGTGTGGGAGATCGCCCATGACTCGAGTCAGGTTAGGGAGGCCACTCGGTTTATCCCCTTCGGGATTGGACGAATGCTCCCGAACCCTTCCCGAGTCTAGGGTGACCTCCTTAGCCGTTTCGGGATCGTTTCTTGGAATTGAGTGTATTGATATTTTTATCGTTGGCTATGTGGGGATCACATGATGGACATGACGATTTTGGATCATTATCCATTAAATCTATAATACCCACGATATAAGGTCGCCCTCATCGAATAATTTCACAAACGGGAAAACGGAGCGCCTTATTCGGTTAATTGAATCATTCGGAATAAATAATTGGGTAAATTGGTCATTAACTTGTAAACGCATCGATGATTTACCGAACGGCGTAAATGCCCCTTTTCCACTAAAAAATATTCACAATTTCAAAATATCGAGACACGTAACACGAGGAGAATTGACGTCTAGCGAGTACTCACGTGCCTTGACTCGAGTCCGGGCCCAATTTGAGGCGGCCCAAGTCGGGGAACGAGAGTCCTTCTTAGACTTCTTCGTGCAACGCGGACCTCAAATTTATACCCGAACATCACAATTTTAGCCAAGGGCATAATCATCATTCCGTGACTCACCGATACCCTAGGCTCTAGGGAGTCGGAAACACCTCGATCTATGGACGGAAAAGGGCTACCCCATTCGGGTACGAGTCTCATTCGCACGGCCCATTCCGTTCACTTTCGGTGTTTCTATCTTCCTATTGTAGATTCGGTGGGGAATATTTTATTTCAGTTACAAGACACTAACAACCGGATTAATCGTACATTTGGCCTAATCAAACACTAGATAATGGATAGGCGGAATGATAGACTCCATCCTAGAGTCAAAACACGAGTTTGGATAAATCGGTGAAACCGCAGTGACACTCAACAGAATAAGAGTCTTAAAACAAACACACGTATGTAATTGGCTTAGAACCCCATTCTAATCCACCATCTATGTTTGTCTAGGCTAGATACATTGTTTGCTAATCAACCCCGGCTAATAACTGATTAAATCACGTACACTTGACTTAATACACCACTTGTCTGTATTCACTGATAGTTGTCAGTTATTGTCTGTATCATGTCAGTTTTATCTGTTTTCTTCTGTTTTATCCTTGCCTATGATGATTTATTGCGGTTCGAGCCCGAACCCATAGGTTACGTGTTGCACGGGGTCCAACACCCCAAATCACCGAACACGAGGCCCAACGCCTCTTAATTCACCGAGCGCGTGCAACCCGAGTGCGGAATGGGATCTAGCCTCGAGTCACCATCACACTCCAAATATGGCCTATGTGGAAGGCGATTTGGATTGGATGTGTGAAACGTGTTTAGATATCACCCGGGAGCTCGATCGGTCCAGCGGTTACAGTGGGAAGCCCGCGTTGCCTTAATTTGTTTATCGGTTATTCAAAACATACGGTGAGCCGGAGGGGAATATTGGCCCAATGCAAACCGATCGGGATCCATTTATTTCATTCAGTTGTATTCTGTAATTATTCGAGTGCACATTGTGAGGATCTTATTTGTGTATTTATTCATATACTTGTAAGGATCCCGATCGGTGAGCAAGAGGTCCGAGTGTTGAGTCGGTTAAGTCGGTCTATCGTTACCAAGGGACGAGTAAGCTCGAATAATCATGGTCTCGGTTCGCGCAAGGAATCGACCATTACGGTCCGAAGAACTGTAACGCTAAGATAGCGAACCAATTCCTTGACTCTCAAGCCTACTCATCCTTCGGATCCTCGGCCCAACTCAATCGATTCATCGATTTTACGGTGTCAAAACGGGCGAGTCAAGCGCAACTCTAAATC
This sequence comes from Punica granatum, assembly GCF_007655135.1. NCBI lineage: Eukaryota > Viridiplantae > Streptophyta > Magnoliopsida > Myrtales > Lythraceae > Punica > Punica granatum. The sequence continues at coordinate 11,597,335 of NC_045132.1, forward strand.
ACGCGGTAAATAAACAAAATGGCAAGCCTAGCAAGCTAGAGTACCGAAAGGGCGTGCGGGATATAGGCCCGCACGTAATAGAACCCCCGAATTCGGAATTTCCGCTTCCGTACGACCATTGCCTTAGAATTTAGGTGTACCCCGTACCCCTAGACCCGGGTAACTTGCCGGCCCTCGACCTTCGGGTCGTAAAATGGCAGGTGGCGACTCTTTCTCACGTGCGTCCGTCGCGCGTCCCCAGTAAGGTGGACACTCCCAAGCCGCGTTTGCTTAGGCGCGCGCATGCGTGCCCCGACGAGATGAAATTCGGGTGCGCACACATGCCATGCAACGTCACATGTCTATTTTCTTTCTTTTTCACGTCCACATGCCATATGAGTGTGTATGTCATGAAGGGAGACGACATGAGTCGAGGTGGGAGAGATCCCAAGTCACGGCCGAACCATGGGACACACGGTCTAGCCTTGAGGGGGCGACCTGTGACCCCCTATGGTTCCTCCGAGGCTAGGGCATCTCCTCTTCCTCGAAGCTAGTCGGTCCCCGCTCTCTTTTGCCGTTGTTTATCACGTACAACGTATAAGCATGGCGGGAATAGGCTTAGATCGGGCTCGGAGAACTCCCCTTGACTCGTGTGAGCCATGAGGACTCACGGCCACTCTTGAATAAGTGTGGCCGAGAGTCCCCTTGGACCACACGGGTCTAAGGTGGTTTCTCCTATTCCGAAATGAGTCGGTTCCCACGTTTCACGTTTTCCCAATCGTATGATTCAATACCATCTTTGTTATTTTCACTTAAATGCTCCGTTTGTGCGTGTTGTGTGATTTCATGTGATTATGGTCGTGGCGGTACCGAGACAACCGAAACATGTATCATTATTGCGGTCGATGCGTTATGAATGTAGAAATGATTGAAATCGACGTAAGAGACCATCCAAGATCCGGGGATGAGCCAAGGAAATATTCGGTTACTTTCCCCGGGAGGTGACCGAGTGTCCAGTGGCTCTCCTTGAGTCTAGACCGGTCTCTTCCTCCGTTTGGAAGTCGGTTCTTAGAGTTGCTTTGTAATTATACTTGTCGTTTATTTATCGATCATGCATCAATTACTCACTAGATGTGTTAGTTTCGGGTGACCACCCATTAAACCGTAGTTGTGATACAAATTGGCAACCGTCGAATAATTCCACGAACGGGATAAACGGGACGCATCATTCGGCTAATTGAATCACTTGGAGTAAATAATGGGGTGAATCAATCCTCAACTTGTAAACGCATCGATGATTTACGGAACGGCGAGAATGCCCTTTTTCATTAAAAGCCCACAATTTCAAAACACCGAGACACGTAACACGAATGGAATAGACGTCTAATGAGTACTCGCGTGCTATGACTAGAGTCCGGGCCCGATTTGAGGCGGCTCGAGTCAAGACGCGCGAGTCCTTCTTAGACTTCTTCGTGTAACGCGATCTCCAATTTATACACGAACATTGCAATTTTATCATCCAAGGGCATAATCGTCATTTCGTGAATCACCGATACCCTAGGCGTTAGGGAGTTGGAAACACTTCGATCTATGAACGAAAAGGGCAACCCGTTCGGGTGCGAGTTTCATGCGCATGGCCCATTCCGTTCACTTCCGGTGTTTCTATCTTCCTATCGTAAACTCGGTGGTGAACATTTTATTTCAGTTACAAAACACGAAAAACCGGATTAATCATGCATTTGGCTTAATCAAACATTAGATAATGGATAAGCGGAATGATAGATTCCAATCTAGAGTCAAAACACGAGTTTGGCTAATTCGGTGAAACCGCAGTGTCACCTCACTGAATAAGAGTCTTAAAACGAACATACACATGTAATTGGCTTAGAACCCTATTCTAATCCACCATCTATGTTTGCCTAGGTTAGATACCTTGTTTGCTAACCAACCCCGGTTAATAACTGATTAAATCATGTACATTCGGCCTAATATGTGTATTCACCGATACTTATCAGTTGTTGTCTGTATTTCATCAGTTTTATCAGTTTTCTTCTATTTTATTCTTGCATTTGCTGATTTGTCGTGATTCGGGCCCAAGCCCATAGGTTACGTGTTACATGGGGTCTAATGCCCCAAATCACCGAACACGAGGTCCAACGTCTCCTAATTCACCGAGCGCATGCAACCCGAGTGCGGAATGGGATCTAGCCTCGATTCACCGTTACACTCCGAGTACGGCCTATGTGGAAGGCAATTTGGATTGGGCGCGTGAAACGAATCTAGATATCACTCGGGAGCTCAATCGACCCAACGGTTACAGTGGGAATCAACCGATTCTCCTGCAAACCGTTGGATCTATCGGACCCGACCCCCGGCTCCTTGAGGCCGCGTTGCCTTAATTCACTTATCGGTTATTCAAAATACACGGTGAGCTGGAGCGGAATAGTGGCCCAATGCAAACCGATCGGGATCCATTTACTTATTCGGTTATACTTTGAAATTGTTCGAGAGAATATTCTGAGAATTCTATTTGTATGTTCATTCATCTACTTCTAAGGATCCCCGATCAGTGAGCGAGAGGTCCGAGTGCCGGATCGGTTAAGTTGGTCTATTGCCACCAAAGGGTGAGTAAGCTCAGATACTCGTGGTTTCGGTTCACGCAGGGATTCGACCATCATGGTTCGATGAACTGTAACGCTAAGATAGTGAACCGACTCCTCGATGCACAAGCCTAATCATCTTTCGGACTCTTGGCCCAACTTGATCAATTCATCAAATTTACGGTGTCAAAACGGGCGAGTCGAGTGCAACTCTAAATCACGCGGTAAATAAACAAAATGGCAAGCCTAGCAAGCTAGAGTACTGAAAGAGCGTGTGGGATGTAGGCCCGCACGTAATAGAACTCTCGAATTCGGAATTTCCGGTTCCGTACGACCATTGCCTTAGCATTTAGGTGTACCCCGTACCCCTAGACCCGGGTAACTTGCCGGCCCTTGACCTTCGGGTCGTAAAATGGCAAGTGGCGACTCCTTCTCACGTGCATCCGTCGCGCGTTCCCGGGAAGGTGGACACTCCCAAGCCGCGTTGCATAGGCTCTGCGCATGCGTGCCCCGACGAGATTAAATTCGGGTGCGCACACCTAGGATATCGGTGAATCGCGGAATGACGATTATGCCCTTGATCGGTAAAACGTGTGTAGTTAACATATAAATTAAAGATCGCGTGACACGAAGAGGTCTAAAGAAGACTCGTGCGTCTCGACTCGAGCCGCCTCAAATTGGGCCCGGACTCGAGGCGTAGTGCGCGAGTGCTCGCTAGACTCCGATTCTATTCGTGTTACACGTTTCGGTGTTTTAAAATTTGTGAGCTTGTTAAGGAAAAGGGCATTTCCGCCGTTCCGTGAACCATCGATGCGCTTTACGAATTAGCGGTCAATTTATCCAATTATTTAGTCCAACTGATTTAATAATCGAATGACACATCCCGTTTCTCCCCTTCGTAAAATTATTCGGTGACGGTGATCTTATGTCATGGGTATTATGGATCTATCATGTGATTATTGCATGCTAATGATTAAAACGCGAAATATGAATACAATCAATTCCAAGGGACGACTCCGAAACGAAGAAGGAGACCACCCTAAACTCGAGAAGGGGCAAGGAGCTCTCGGCCACTCCTCCAAGGGTTGGGCTGAGAGCTCTCCTTGACCCAACTTGGGTTATGGAGAGTCTCCCATGTCGATTCCGGTCGTGTCTTGCATACATAATACATCAAACACAAGAACAACACATATTTCGGTAAAATGAAAGGAAATCGATGCCGCCAAGATCTCTAAATGTAATCAAACACACAAACAAGCACATATAGTATGTAATGTAAAGGAATCCATAGAAACGACGTCGATTCATACAATGGTTGAACGTGAAACACGGGGACCGATCTATTTCGGAACCAAAGAGGCCACCTTGGACCCGTGTGGTCTAAAGGAGCTCTTGGCCACATCCCCTCAAGGGTGGCCGTGAGTTCCCATGGCTCACGCAGGTCAAGGTGGGCTCTTTGATTCCGATCTACACCTTTTCCCGTCATGCCGATGCATTACATGAAATAAACGACGGTAAAGACACAGAAACCAACAAGTTTCGGGGAAGGGGAGGACGATTAAGCCTTGGAAGAACCAAGAGAGCCCACGGGTCCCTCCCTTGGGACATAGGTGTGCGCACCCGAATTTTAATCTCGTCGGGGCACGCATGCGCGAAGCCTATGCAACGCGGCTTGGGAGTGTCCACCTTCCCGGGGACGCGCGACGAACACGCGTGAGAAGGAGTCGCCACTTACTGTTTACGACCCGTAGGTCGAGGGCCGTTGAGTCGCCTAGGTCTAGGGGTACGGGGTATACCTAAATGCTAAGGCAATGGTCATACGGAACCGGAAATTCCGAATTCGGGGGTTCTATTATGTGCGGGCCTATATCCCGCACGCCCTTTCGGTACTCTAGTTTGCTAGGCTTGCCATTTTGTTTATTTACCACGTGATTTAGGGTTGCAATTGACTCGCCCGTTTTGACACCGTAAAGTCGATGAATTGATCAAGTTGGGCCAAGAACCCAAAAGATGAGTAGGCTCGTGCGTCGAGGAATCGGTTCACTATCCTAACGTTTACAGTTTGTCAAACCACAGCGGTCGACTCCCTGCGTGAACCGAAACCGCGAGTATTCGGGCTTACTCGTCTCTAGGCATTAATAGACCAACTTGACCGGTTCAACACTCAGACCTCTCGCTTGCCGATCGAGGATCCTTACAAATGAATGAATGGATGTACAAATAAGATCCTCACAATGTACACTCGAATAATTACATAATACAACCGGATAAAGTAAATGGATCCCGATCGGTTTGCATTGGACCAATATTCCGCTCCGGCTCACCATGTGTTTTGAATCACCGATAAATAAATTAAGGCAACGCGGGCTCAAAGAGCCGGGGGTCGGGTCCAATCGAACCGACGGTTTGCAGGAGAACCGATTAATTCTCACTGTAACTGTTGGACCGATCGAGCTCCCGGGTGATATCTAAACACGTTTCACACATCCAATCCAAATTGCCTTCCACATAGGTCATATTTGGAGTGTGATGGTGACTCAGGCTAGATCCCATTCTGCACTCGAGTTGCACGCGCTCAGTGAGTTAGGAGGCTTTGGACCTCGTGCTCGGTGATTTGGGGCGTTGGACCCCATGCAACACGTAACCTATGTGCTCGGACTCGAGCCGTGACAAATCAGCAAAAGCGAATGGAAAATAGAAGAAAGCTGATAAAACGGATGAAAAACGGATGAAAACAGACAAATACAGACAATTACAGACAAGTTCTGTATTAGGCCGAATGTACGTGATTTAATCAGTTATTAACCGGGGTTGATTATCAAACAATGTATCTAACTTAGGCAAGCAAAGAGATGGGCTAGGATATGGTTCTAGGCCAATTACATGTGTGAGTTTGTTTTTAAGATTTCATTTTGTGAATGTCATTGCGGCTTCACTGAATATGCCAAACTCGCATTTTGACTCTATATTTGGAACCTAGTGTTCCGCCTAGCCATTATCAAATGTTTGATTAAGTCAAATGCATGATTAATCCGATTTTATATGTTTTGTGACAGAAATAATAATGCTAACTATCGAATCTACGGTAAGAGGATAGAAACACCGAAAGTGGATGAAATGGGCCATGCGAATGAAACTCGCACCCGAACGGGCTGCCCCTTTCTATCCATAGATCGTGGTGTTTCGGTCTCCTTAACGCCTAGGATATCGGCGGATCACGAAATGACGGTTATGCCCTTGGGCGGTAAAATGTGTGAAGTGCATGTGTAAAATGGAGATCGTGTGACACGAAGAGGTCCGAAGAAAACTCACATATTTCAACTTGAACCGCCTCAAATTGGGCCCAGGCTCGAGTCGTAGTATGCGAGTGCTCCCTAGACACTGATTCTATTCGTGTTATGCGTCTCGATGTTATGAAATTGTGGATTTTGAAAAGGGCATTTCCACCGTTTCGTAATCCGTCGATACGTTTACAAATTGATATTCGATTTGTCCAATTATTTAGGCCAAATGGTTTAATTAGTCAAATGACACGTCCCATTTCCTTGTTTGTGGGATTATTTAGTGATTATGTCTTCGAGTCACGAATGTTATGAAGTCGATGGGCGATCGTCCAAAACTAACGCGCCTAACATGGGAGCTAACGCGTAATCAACGATTAAACGAAAAAGAAATTACACTCAATTCCAAGAGCCGATTTCGAAACGACAAAAGAGGCCAACTTAAACTCAAATAGGGTCACGGGGAATTCGGTCATTCCATAATGGAGATGACCAAATATTTCCTTGACTCGATTTGAATTTCGGATGGTCTCTCGTATCGGTTTTAATCGTTTCTTCCATGCATAAAACATCAAACCTGATAATAACATACATTCTATAAAGCCGATGCCGCCATGATCTTGGATGCGCAAACAAGCACGTAATGCAAACGCAAATATCGTATTTAAAGGGAATCGATAAAACGGCGTTGGCTCATACAACAACATATGCGTGGAGGGAAGACAATACGGGAACCATCTTATTTCGGGGAGGGAGAGGCCATGGTGGCCTCGGATGAGCCAAGGGAAACTCACGGGTCCCTCCCTTGGGACTAGGCCGTGAGTTTCCATTGTTCAACCACGGCCAAGACGGTCTCTCCCACCTCGACTTTAGCCGTTTCCCGTCACGCTAACGTGTAATATGTGATGAGCGAACATAAAATGCATGAACCAACCAATTTCTGGGAAAGGGAGGTCACGTTGGCCCCGAATGAACCAAGGAGGCTCTCGGATCCCTTCCTCGGGGATTAGCCATGAGCTTCGATGGTTCGAGCGAGGCTAATGTGGTCTCTCTTACCTCGCCTTCGGTTATTTCATGCCATGATATACATGCTAGAACAATATTCGAGTGTAACAAACGACATAAATATGCATGGAAACGAATAAAGGTCGGAACTTGCATGCAAACGAGTGTTATTCATCTTATCACTCCATAACAAGCAAATATCGAGAACCTTATTTCCCTAAGTTGTAGAGGAGTGTTACCTAGCCTCGGAACACGAGGAAAGAGTCGGAGAAGTGGCAAAGGGAGTCGGGAGACTCGGCTGGAACGAACAGACCCGAACCGGTGTAGTCGGGTCGACTGGCAGACCCGATTGGCAGTCTGGCTTGTCGGGGCTGTACCGGTTGATCGGGATGGAATTTTCGCACGGGGCCAGTTTCGTTGGATTCCCAAGAGACTAAGGATCGCGCCTGTGGTGGTTTCGGGAGGAGAGCATGCGTAGATTTTCTGGAAATCAAAAACAAAGTCGGGTTAGTAAAAAAATGACAGACCCAGTTGGGACGAAACAGACCCGACTGGCACCCGATGAAGAAACGGGTCTACAGGAGGTTCCCGGTGGTCTTTTGGTGCAAGATCGGTGGCATTGGACTCCTAACTGAGTGAAGATCACGGTGATAGGTGGCTGGTAGCGAGATTCAACCCGAGCTGACCTGTACGTTCCTGCAAAGTTCAGGTTAGAAAAGAAAACCAGAGGAACAGACCCGACTGGCACCCGATGAAGAAACGACTCTACGGGAGGCTCCCAGTGGTCTTTTGATGCAAGGTCAGTGGCATTGGACTCCTAACTAAGTGAGGATCATGCCTGAAGTGGTTTCATGGGGATTGGACATGTCGATTTTCCTGAAAAATGCAAAGAATACCGGGAAAAAACTGGAAAAATCTGTGAAGGGAGAAATGAGAGAAAAGGTGGTGGTGCACGGTTGAACGGCTCTCGGCACGCGACCACCTTGTCACGAGGAAGAGTGAGGGTCGTGAGGAACCCCTAGGAAGTGATGGCACGACTCGCCATAGTCGTGGGAAGAAATGGCGTGCCGAGGATCCCGGGGTGGCTATGGAAACCCGTTTCTGTACTGTTTCTGTTACCTGCTGAAACGGTGTGTTGGAGGCTTCAAATGCTAAAACTAAGTTTGGAAATAGATTTAGAAGGTCGAAAACATGTGGGGTAAGAAGTTTGGTCAAGGCTCGGGCAAAGTTAGGGGGCGGGACTCGCCTAGGAACCGGGAAAGTGCCTAGAGACCCGATTCTGGACTGTTCTGGTTCTGCATGCTGGAAGCTTCAAATGCCGAAACTAACACCGGAAATGGACTCGGGAGGTCAAGTACATGTGGGATATGAAGTTTGGTCAAGTTTGGTTCGGGTTGAGTGGCGGTCGCCGGAAAATGGTTGAGTTTTCCGGCAATTTTGCCTTCGTTTCGGGCTGTTGTGGGGGCTGTGCAGGCTGAGCTATTGCTGGACGAAAATGGGGAGCTTGAGAGGATTTTAGAGTGAGAAATTCTTGAGGGAAGATGGAAGATGAGTTGTGATTAAGTTAATGACCCAATGCACTTATAAAGCAAGCTTAATGACAAGATTAAGTGGAGTTAAGTGCAATTAAGTGGTGCTTAGGGGATCCGAATTTTTGGAGGGAAGATTATGGTGGGGAAGTTATCTTGAAAGGTGATGGGAGGTGATGGATGGGAGAAGGGAAGTGATGGGTGTAAGAAGATATTTTGAAAATGTGTGGTGGAGACTCATTTGGCTTGTCTTTAGAGGAGAGCCATGGCTCGCGGCTTGGCTCGGCTCGGCTCGACTCGGCTAGCTCACGGGTCCCACTTGATTAGGAAGAAAACCGGAAGAAGCTTGGGGCTTGATTAATCACGCATTCGATTTCCGTGGTTCGCTTGAACGACGAATTATCGATGTATCCGCGAATACGGTTTTAATGAGCCTAATATTGACATTCTTCGTATGGGTGAATGCTCGGGCGTCCCGGGGACTCGAAAGCCGGTTTTGCTCCGTTTGGATGATCGGGGTGAAGTTGTCCGTTTCTGTCGCTTGTTCGCGCCTCTGCGTGATGTACCGCTCATGTCGGCGTGCTTTGTGCTTTGGGCAGAACGGTTTACTTGCCGGCCCCAACTGGAGATCGATATCCGAAGGCGTCCTAAGAATCCGCGAATGAGGCTTTCTCGGTGTTTCCCGAGTGTTCTGATGTGTTCGGAGACCACTGTGATCTCCGTTCGTCAAAAACGAGTCTTGAAGGCTTGTCGGGAGGCGTTCGTGACCATTGAAACGTCACTCGGTAGATCGGTATGATTTGCTTGGTCCGAACTGACATGATTTCCTAGCCCCTAGGGGTTGTTGGGAGTGGGTGGTGCAAAGCTCGGACTTCAACATTTTCCCAAATGAGCTTTGAGCACAAGATTCCCCGTGAAATGGGCCCTTTTGTTACCGGAATGGTACTCGGGAAACCTAAATAGATTATGCAATGCGATCGGGGTTTATCTCCCAAGCCCTTGAGGTCCCTGGGATTGATTGACGCAAATTTTGTGCACTGACGATTTGTTAAAAGGGTCTCCGGCTATGTCTTTCTGTAGAAAATGACATCCTTTTCCCACGTCGAGATCCACTCGGGAGACCAAGATGAACTCCAAAACGCAGTCTGAATCATGTTCCATGGTCCTGGTGGTCCTTGGGTGTGTGTAGGCCTATTTCCGGGTGCTGTTTACTTGTCTGTGGATCGGACGTCCCGGGAGCCTCGTTAGGAAGGCGTCGGCAAATGTTCGAGAGTGCCCCGGCTTAAGCAGGAGGCTTCTGAAATGCGCTCGGAGGTGCCAGTGGTCATTTTAGTACCAAGAGGGATTTTTAAAGTCCCATATTGGATATCTTCTGACGCTCCGGTGATCCGGCGATGAATAGTGCCACAGTGCCGGCTTCTGTTATTTTGGGGTTCGTTTTTTATCTTCCCTTTTGATTACCCTTCTAAGCCTTTTGGAGGACCCTGCTTCTCTTCTGTAGTCTGTGCTCCCACGTCCGTGCGTTTGCCTCCGATTGTCGGGTCATGAATAGTAATCCGAGCTTCGCCCGGGAGCCCTTTGTTGGAGCCGGTGGACCAAAATGGGGTGCTGACAATAGGCCGTGGGTTCCCATGGTCTAACCATGGCTTAAGCGCCTCTCCTACCTCAATCCTAGCCATTTCCTGTCATGGCACATGCCTTTCATGCGGCATATGAACGATGCATGGAGGCGTACGTGCATGGAGATGCATGAAGTTGCATGAAAATGCATGGAACTGCATGGAAACGTATGGAAAGAGCTAACTTGCATGTTCTTTGGTTAATAATCGCCTCAACGCCTTAAAACAAACGAATGCGAGGAACCTAACTTCTCTAAGTCGTAGGGGAGTGTTACCTAGCCTCGATGTACGAGGGAAAGAGTCGGGGAAGCGGCGAGAGGGTCAGGTGACCCGACTGGACGCGATGGGCGACGGACACCCAAGAGCAGCGGGAGCGGCAGCTTGGGGAAAATGGGGTCGGTACGACGACTCTGACCATGGCACGGCGCAAGATCGGGCCCCTTGGAGTTCTAAGGGACGGACCTAGACGTTCGTGGACAGTCCCGAACGTGCCAAGGCCTGGACAAACCCGAAACGTTGAGAGAAAACTCGGTGAGAATAATGGAACGCGATAAGAAGAAAGGAGCGGAACGGAGGTTGTGCACGGTTGTAGGGCTCTCGGACCGTGACCACCTCTTCACGGAGGAGAGTGGGGGTTGTGAGGAACCCTTTGAACATGATGGCACGACTCGCCAAGGTGGTGGATGGAAATGGCATGTCTAGGGAGCTAGGTGCACCCGACGGGGGTTCTCGGGACCCGACTCTCTTCACGGCTGGAACGTGATGTTGGGGACTTCCAATGGAAAATCTGAGCTCGGGAATGGACTTAGAGGGTGGGAAATATGTAGGATATGAAGTTTGGTTGTGTTTGGCTTAAGTCGGGTCGGGTGGTTGTTGGAATACCGGGTGGTTTTCCGTCGGTTTTGGCCGGTTTTGGCCTTGGGATGGGTCGATCGACAATGAGGAAGAGGGCAAGGGTTTGAGAGGATCTTAGAGAGAGATTGGCTTGAGAGGATGCCCTAATGGTGTGTTTAAGTGAGATTAATTGCGGTTTTGAGGTGATTGAGGGGGCTGCCGAAAATTAAGGGGAGGTTAGGGAGGGGAAATAGTCATGTTGAGTGAAGGGAAAGCAAGAGGATGGGTGATGGGAAGTGATGGGAGGTGATGGATGTAAGTGTGTAAGAAGATATTTCAAATTTGTGGTGGAGGGAAGTCCTTGGGGGGTTGGAGCCGCCGGCCTTGGGTTCTAGCCGTGGCTAGGTGCGGCTGAGCCACAACTTGGGGTTGAGCCGTGGCTTGGAGGCTTGGCTTGGCTAAGTTGTGGGTCCCATTCGACTAGGAGAAAAGCCCGGAGAAGCTTGAGGCTCGATTGAACGCGCGTCCGATCCCTGAGGTCCGATTAATTGATAGATTTGGAATGTTTGCGCGAAGAGAATTTGAATGAGTCCAATATTGCCATATTTCTTGTGAACGATTGTTCGGTTGACTCGGCACTTCGAGAGTCGATTTTGCCTCGTTTGGACATCCAGAGTGGGGTTGACCGTCCTCGTTCTATAATTGTTCCTCCGTGCATTGTAATGTTTGTCCCGGTGAGCTTTTTATTCCGTGCGGGATCGTTGGATCGCCATCCTCGACCGAAGATTGAGGCTTCCTCAGTGTTTCCCGAATGCCTTGAGGTGTTTGAAGATCGCCGTGGCCTCCATTTGTCAAAAACGAGCCCCGAAGACTTGCTGAGAGGCATTCGCGACCACTGAAAAGCCACTCGGGAGACCTAACTGACTTGTTTGGCCCGAGGCGAAATGATTTCCCCAGTCCTAGGAGTTGTAGGGAGTGAGGGGTGCGAAACTCGGACATCAATTTTCCACCGAATGAGCTCTGAACGTTAGATCCCGTTTAAAAGGGGGCCCTCTTTCCAAGTCGGGGTCCACTCGGGAGACCAAGTCGAATTCCGAAGGGCAATCTGAAACCTGTTCCATGGTCCTGATGGTCCTTGGGTGCGTGCAGGCCCGTTTCCGGGTGTCGTTTACTTGTCCGTGGATCGGGCCCCTGGAAGCCCTTTTAGGAAAGGCGTCTGTGAGAGTTCGGGGGTGTCTCGGCTTAAGCAGGATGCTCCTGAAATGCGCATGGATGTGCTATTGGTCATTTTAGCATCAAGAGGGATTTTTAGAGTCCCATATTGGATACCTCCCGACACTTCAGTGATCCGGTGATGAATAGTGTCACAGTGCCAACTTCCGTTGCTTCGGGGCTCGTTGTCTGTTTACTCTTCCGATCGCCCTCCTGTGCTTTCCTTATTGGACCTTGCTCCTCTCTCATAGCCCGTACCCCTAGGCCCGAGTGTTCGCCTATGATCGCCGGGTCATGGATAGTAACTCGAGCTTTGGTCGGAAGTCCTCTGCTGGAGCCGGCTGACCAAAATGGGGTGCTGAAAGCTTACCCCTCTTTGGTTGCGTACTTGATTAGAGGAGGTAACCAAAGATCACGAGAAGCATTCCATTTTGGTCTTGGCGACCGTCTTGTTGTCACCCTCAGTGGTAGCTCGCCCCCCCGCGTTGGATATTTGGGGAGAATGTGCAAAATGCCCGAACCTGTTACAGGATAACCACATGGTTGAGAAACGAAAATCACGAGAAGGTGGATGAGGGGCCTAAGCCAGCATAAGAGTATGTGCAGGGCCGAAGCCCGTGGAGAGCAGTAAATTACTAGGCCGAAGCCCGTGGAAAACGGTAAATCACTAGGCCGAAACCCGTAGAAAGCTGTAAATCACTAGGCCGAAGCCCGTGGAAAACGGGAAATCACTAGGCCGAAACCCGTAGAAAGCCAAAAATCACTAGGCCGAAGCCCGTGAAAAACAGTAAATCACTAGGCCGAAACCCGTGGAAAGCGGTAGAATACTAGGCCGAAGCCCGTGGAAAGTAGTAAAACACTAGGCCGAAGCCCGTGGAAAGCAGTAAATTACTAGGCCGAAGCCTGTGGAAAGCAGTAAATCACTAGGCCGAAGCTCGTGGAAAGCGGAAAATCACTAGGCCGAAACCCGTGGAAATCAGTAAATCACTAGGCCGAAGCCCGTGGAAAGCGGTAAATCACTAGGCCGAAGCCCGTGGAAAGCAGTAGAATACTAGGCCGAAGCCCGTGGAAAGCGGTAAATCGCTAGGCCGAAGCCCTTGGAAAGCGGTAAATCGCTAGGTCGAAGCCCGTGGAAAGCGGTAAATCGCTAGGCCGAAGCCCGTGGAAAGCGGTAAATCGCTAGGCCGAAGCCCGTGGAAGGCAGTAAATCACTAGGCCGAAACCTGTGGAAAGCGGTAGAATACTAGGCCGAAGCCTGTGGAAAGCCGTAGAATACTAGGCCGAAACTCGTGGAAAGCAGTAAATCACTAGGCCGAAGCCCGTGGAAAGCAGTAAATTACTAGGCTGAAGCCCGTGGAAAGTGGTAAATTACTAGGCCGAAGCCCGTGGAAAGCAGTAAATGACTGGGCCGAAACCCGTGGAAAGCAATAACTCACTAGGCCGAAGCCCGTGGAAAGCGGTAGAATACTAGACCAAAGCCCGTGGAAAGTAGTAAATCACTAAGCTGAAGCCCGTGAAAAGCGGTAGAATACTAGGCCGAAGCCCGTGGAAAGCAGTAAATCACTAGGGCAAAGCCCGTGGAAAGCGTAAATCATTAGGCCGAAACCCGTGGAAAGCAGTAAATCACTAGGCCGAAGCTCGTGGAAGGCAGTAAATCACTAGGCCGAAGCCCGTGGAAAGCGGTAGAATACTAGGTCGAAGCCCCTGGAAAGTAGTAAATCACTAGGCCGAAGCCCGTGGAAAGCAGTAAATCACTAGGCCGAAGCCCGTGGAAAGCAGTAAATCACTAGGCCGAAGCCCGTGAAAAGCAGTAAATTACTAGGCCGAATCCCGTGGAAAGCGGTAAATTACTAGGCCGAATCCCGTGGAAAGCGGTAAATGACTAGGCCGAAGCCCGTGTAAAGCAGTAAATTACTAGGCCGAAGCCCGTGGAAAGCGGTAAATTACTAGGCCGAAACCCGTGGAAAGCGGTAAATTACTAGGCCGAAACCCGTGGAAAGCGGTAAATCACTAGTCCGAAGCCCGTGGAAAGCAATAAATCACTAGGCCGAAGCCCGTGGAAAGCAGTAAATTACTAGGCCGAAGCCCGTGGAAAACGGTAAATCACTAAAGTGTAGGGAAGGTAGAGATAGGGATCGATGCTAGGTGGCATCACACGGTGCTGGAGGGGCGGATTGCTCTGTCCCGAGTCGAAATTGTATTCGGGCGACGTGAAGTGCCATTTGTTGCTTTCCTGAACTGGAGTCAAGTGGACTCCCTATAGTGCCCTCCATTCGGTTCGAGGTTGCGATCTGCTGCATGAGTCAATCGCGTGTTCGTCAAGAAGGAGATGCCCCGTGGGGTTCTCGGCTACACCTGTGCATGGAGAAAAGGAAACCTACAAAGGATATCAGTTGCGCCTAATCTATGAGACTAGGATGTATAAGAAGAATCTATGTAAAGATGTGTCGGGGATTCGCTATCGGTGGCCACTTGGAGGGTGGCCGTGTCCCTATGGGGGAAATGGCCTTTCATGAAGCGGGATGACTCGTGGAATATGTGCATAAGGGTAAAGGGAGAGATCTTGTGGGATCCTCCAAATCATGGATACGTTGATTCGACCCCGTTTCAAGGTGAGTCTCGAGCCCGGAGAGTCGAAGAGAGTTTGCTTGCGTTGAAGATTGCCAAGCCACTACTCATTGTAGCTTCACGTGAAGTGCCGCCTTTCTTTCGTGGTCGAGCCGACATTGTCCCCTAACTTTTGCCTAGGCCGTGAGATGCATGACGACCTAGCGGGGCATTTTATTTGATTCTTCTCACATGAATGCTCACCTTTTGCTACGATCCCCCATGTTTGGGTGGGATCGCAACTCTCGAATCCTCAAACTTTTGCCTAGGCCGCCTTTTGAGGGTTTTCGACCTAGCGAGGAAATGATTTATGCTCTCCTTTTGCCACGACTCCCCTTTGCGGGATTTTAAGCCGTGCCCCTCGTTCCCTAACTTTTGCCTAGGCCGCCTCGGGGAGGTTTTCGACCTAGCGGGAAAATTATTATTCTTTTTTTCCAGGAAGGTTTCTAGGCAAGGGAAATGACAAGAGTTGGTGCACGTATAAATGAATGGAAAAGGTGTTATAAGTGGAACGGGCACGAGGCCCGGCAAATGGGAGATAAACATGAGCGATCATGGGTAATACTTTTTGATGGCATCAGCATTGATCGGAAGCACGTTTTCGGTCCCATCCATGTCGCTTAAAATGATGACTCCTCCGGAGAAGGTCTCCTTAACAACAAAGGGTCCGTCGTATTTGTACGAGAACTTTCCCCGAGAGTCCGGTGTGACATGTAAGACTTTCCTCAAAACGAGGTCATCGGGATTGAATTCGCGGTGGCAGACCTTTGCGTTGAATGCTCGAGCCATCCTTTGTTGGTAGCATTGTCCGTGGCATATTGCTTTCAGTCTCTTTTCGTCGATGAGGTTTAACTGCTCATAACGCTGTTTTGCCCATTCTGCCTCTTCAAGTTCGGTTTTGGCGAGGATCCTCATGGAAGGGATTTCAACCTCAATCGGGAGGACTGCTTCCATGCCGTAAACCAAGGAGTATGGAGTTGCCCCCGTGGAGGTCCGAATTGACGTTCGGTATGCCAAGAGCTCGTACGGGAGCATCTCGTGCCAGTTCTTGTAATTCACTGTCATTTTTACAATGATCTTCTTGATGTTCTTGTTCGCAGCTTCCACTGCACTGTTCATTTGTGGACGGTACGGAGTGGAATTGCGATGCTGGATTTTGAATTGGGCACAGAGCTCGTCGATGATTTTGTTGTTCAAGTTCTTGGCGTTGTCTGTGATGATCGTTGCCGGGACCCTATATCGGGCAATGATGTCACGTTTGAGAAAACGGGCCATAGCTTTTGCGGTGACTGACGCGAGAGTAATAGCCTCGATCCATTTGGTGAAGTAATCAATTGCTACCAAGATTAACATGTGCCCGTTAGACGCTTTGGGGTTGATCAGGCCGATCACATCCATTCCCCACATTGAGAAAGGCCATGGGGCCGTCATAGGGCGTAGTTCATTGGGGGGCACCTTGATCTGATCGGCGTAAACCTGGCATCGGTGGCAATGCCTGACGTGCTTCACGCAATCAGTCTCCATGGTGAACCAATAGTAGCCTGAGGGCATAATCTTCTTAGCGAGCATGAGACCATTCATATGAGGTCCGCAATTTCCTCCGTGCATTTCCTCCATGAGACGTCATGATTCATGTTCGTCGATGCATCGGAGGAGTGTGGAGTCGAAGGAACGGCGGTAAAGTATCTCGCCGCTCAAAAAATAGTGTATTGCAAGGCGCCTGAGCGTCTTTCGGTCGCGACGATCGGCGAACGGGGGATATTGGCCAGTTCGTAAGAAGTTCTTAATGTCTTCGTACCACGGCTTCGCCTCAGTCGCCTCGATTGCATTACAGTGGGCCGGGCCGTTGGCTATCTCAATCTCGAGGGGCTCAATAAGGTTTTCCTTCGTGATGCTTACCATGGAAGCGAGTGTTGCAAGTGCATCTGCGAACTGATTCTTCATGCGCGGGGTGTAGGTGAATGAGATGTCCTCAAAGCTCTCCGTTAACCCTTCAAGGTACTCGTGGTATGGCACCAACTTCGCATCCTTTGTCTTCCACTGCCCTAATGTTTGGAAGATTGTGAGCATAGAATCGTCGAATACTTCTAACTTCTTTACCTTGAAGTCGATCGCCGCTTGTAGGCCGAGGATGCATGTCTCGTACTCGGCCGCATTATTGGTGCATGGGAAGTCAATTTTTGCCGCCACTGGGTAGTAGCGTTCGTCCGGGGATATCAATACTGCGCCGATGCCGGACCCCGCGGAATTGACGGCACCGTCAAAGTACATCTTCCACCCTGGTTTTTCCTCCTCACCCTCTACTTGGAGAATTCCCTCGTTCGGGAAGTCGGGATTGATCGGCGTGCTATCTTCAATTGGGAATTCTGTCAAATGATCCGCGATCGCCTGCCCCTTAACCGAGGTGCGGGATACGTACTCAATGTCATACTCCGTTAACTGACAACGCCATTTAGCGATGTTCTGCATGGAGGACGGGCTATCAAGTAAATACTTCAGGGAGTCCGCCTTCGACAGTAAGCGAATCGTATGATAGAGTGTGTATTGTCGGAGCCTCTGCATGACCCACACCAGCGCACAACACATCTTTTCGATTTCAGGATAATTGGACTCCCCTTCGGTGAATTTTTTGCTTAGGTAATAGATTGCGTGCTCTGTGTGTGTGGATTCCTCCTCTTGTCCTAGCATGCACCCCAACGATTGCCGGCGTACTGTTAGATAAAGGATCAGGGGGCGGCTTGGTGTGGGCGGAACCAATACGGGCGATTAAACCAGGTATGCCTTGATGGTGTCGAAGGCCCTCTGGCATTCTTCGTCCCACTCGATCGCTGCGTTCTTGCGGAGCAAGCGGAAGAGTGGTTGGCATTTGTCTGTCAAGTTTGCGATGAATCGCGCGATGTAATTCAGTCGCCCTAAGTAACCCCGTACTTCACGGACCGACGACGGCGGAGGAAGCTCTTTGATTGCCTTGACTTTATCCGGGTCTACCTCGATACCGCGCTCGCTGACCACGAATCCTAGCAGTTTTCCCGACCGGGCGCCGAATGTGCATTTTGCCGGATTAAGCCGGAGTTTGTACTCTTTTAAGCGATCGAAAAGACGCTTCAAGTTGACGAGGTGATCTTCTCCTTCTTTGGACTTGGCAATCATGTCGTTGATATAGACCTCGACTTCTTTGTGCATCATATCGTGGAACAATGTGACCATAGCCTTCTGATAAGTTGCCCTGGCATTTTTTAGGCGGAAAGGCATGACGCGGTAACAAAAGGTTCCCCACATCGTAGTGAACGTCGTCTTGATCTTGTCTTCCACAGCCATCCGAATTTGATTGTATCCGGAAAAGCCACCCATGAAAGAAAATTGGGCGTGGCGCACCGTGTTGTCAACTAGGACGTCGATGTGGGGCAGGGGAAAATTGTCTTTGGGGCTAGCCTTGTTGAGGTCTCGGTAGTCGACGCAAACTCGAACCCTCCTGTCTTTCTTTTCTACCGGTACAATATTTGCCACCCATTCGGAATAGTTACAAATTTCGAGGAAGCCCGCGTTGATCTGCTTGACAACCTCCTCTTTGATGCGGAGGAGGAGGCTTGCTCGTTGCCGTCGTAACTGCTGCTGCTTGGGCGGGAACTTCTCAATGTCTAGCGGGAGGAAGTGCTTGACTATCGATGGGTCTAGACCCGGCATGTCAGTGTAGGACCAGGCAAAGACTTCTTGGTATCTCGTCAGGAAGTCGATCATCCGGGCTCGTTGCGTTGGGTCGAGGCCCGTGCCAATCTTTAAGGTACGGGGCTCATCTTCGGTGCCCACATTAATCTCTTCCGTTGGCTCGACTGAGGTGAGCTGGCGATCGTCGAGGTGGTGCAAACTCTTTTCTATCTCAAGCACTTGACTGTCTTTGTCGAGCCCTTCCCCTAAGTATATGGGTCCGGGCTCTCCGAGACATTCTTCAAGTGGGTTCGAATCGACGTGTCGAAGATTTGGATTCGAGTGGAGCCTGGGAAATTGAAAGAATTGTTTTAGAAAATTTAGAATGCTGCGAACGAAATAGTAGGGAAAGAAGGTAAAACACGCGGGAGTTCAAAAAATGCATGTAGGGATTTCATTGATAGTATGAATCGTGAAACCATAACAGAGATCCCTCTTCCGCCGTGTGGCCTATGGTTACGCCGACACGCGGGAAACATCTTGTACATAGATAAGTCTTACACATCGGCGATCTCAGCCGAATAGCGCGGGACTGAGGTCCAATTGTTAAGCTCCTCATTTTCCTGCGCCGGGCGGATGTGGACCCCTGAAGGAATCTCTTCGGTGACGGCATACACGATTGGCAAAGCGTCAGGCGTGTCATCGAAGTCCGAGGAAGGGCCGTCAAGGGTGCTCCCGATGATGAGTGGAGGTCCGAGAAAAAAGTGAGATAGTGGGGGAACTTGCATGCCCTTGTTGAGCCTCCCATAGTGCGCAGCGAGGCGGTGGAAATGGTTGCCCCTGCGGGCTTCAATGATTTCATGGCAGGAGGGGAGAAAGCCGAGTCCCCTCCCATGCTTGTACTCCTCAACTTCAATGGGGCAGTTGATCTCTTGTCCGCGTGCCCCAAGGTCGGTGCCGGGGATGTAGTTGTGGCGCAAGAGAACCTTCCCTATCATGCGGTCGGCGTGGGATGGCCCGATCTCTCTGTAATCCCGAATGACGGAGATGGTCTCGAAGGAGTGGAAGGGCAGATTTTCATCGTTCCCAATGCTGATGTAAGGGACCGTCATCTCTTTGTAGATGGCGTAATCTTCCTCCCCTTTGACAGTGATAATCCTTTCTTCGACGATGAATTTCAGCTTCTGATGTAGAGAGTAAGGAATGGCACCGGCCGAGTGGATCCAAGGCCTTCCGAGTAGTAGGCTGAAGGCGTTCGGGATATCAAGCACTTGGAATGTGACGCTGAAAGAGTACGGGCCGACATCTATGAGGAGGTCGATTTCCCCGTTCACCTCCCTCCGCGAGCCGTCGAAGGCTCGGACCGCTGTTTTGCTCGGGCGGACGCGGTTGAGATCCACGTTCATCTGATTCAAAGTGGTCACCAGGCATACGTTAAGTGCGGAGCCGTTGTCAATCATGACTCGACCAACGATGTGATTGTTGCACTTGCAGACAATGTGCGACGCCTAGGAATGTGCACATCCTTCAGAGGGGAGCTTGTCATTCGGAAACGAGATGGTATTGGAGAAGATGGAGCTGACGGTCTCCTCTATCCGATCCGGAGGTGTCCCTTTGGGAACTTGTGCAGCCGTCAGGACCCGCAGGAGGGCCTCCCTATGTGGTTCCGAGCCGAGGAAGAGGGCAAGCAATGAGATGTGGGCCGGAGATTTGGCCATCTGCTCTACTACCTTATACTCGCTCGCCTTGATGATCTTCATGAAGGTTTCGGCCTCTTTTTCGGTCACTTTCTTGGGTGGAGTAGGCGGGACTCCAGGTATCGCCTCAATTTCGGCGGCGGGTGCCTTCCCTTTGTCTGTGGCTGTTGGATTCTCATATACTCGTCTCGAGCGTGTTATGCCCATGACGCCGAATTTTTGCTCGAGGTTTCCGACACCTCCCTCATAGGTCTAGGGGACCTTGTCGTCCGAGTATGGTTCTCGGACGGGAATATCTATGACGAACGGGGCAGGAGATGCGTCAATCCCGGTGCACCCAACTGCAACTCCCGCAGGGACGTACTCAATCACCAAGGGGGAGGGTCCGCCTTGCTCGCTTTCGCCCTCCCCTATTGCGCATATGCTGATCATGTTGATGGAGGGCCCCCGGGCCGGTCCATGGTCGGGGAGGGGATTAGCTTGTACATTCGGAGATCTTATAGCATTGAACAAGAGCTCCTTTGCATCAATCATCTCCTGGATCCTCTCCCTTAACCTCTAACAAGTATCTAGGGTGTGCCCTGGTGCCCCCCGATGGTACTCGCACTGTTTGCTTTGATCTTGGGTGGTTGGGTCGAAGTTCGGACCAGGCGCTATTGTCCCGATCTTGTCACGAAGTTGCCGGTAAATGTGGGAAAGTGGGACCGGCAAGGACGGGTATTGCCTGCGTAGTCTCGGTTGTGCTGCACCGCCCTGTTGACCTTGCGAGGGTGGGACTCGTTGTGTTGGCTGAGAAACCCTCGGAGCCGGGGGTTGGTATTGAGGGGCTTGGAGTGGAGTAGGGGTGTAGTGGTGGACAACGGGCGATGGCACCGTAGGTGGGGGTGGAGGCGGTAGTGCATAGTAGTAGATTGGTTAGGTAGGGGGTTGAGGCCGATATTGAGGCGCATGCGGAGCGTAGGTGGGGACCACGGGGAGTGCAGACGTGAAATTCACCGAATACTGTTGGGGCGTCGGATGTGCTGGATTGACGGCGTTAACTGTTACCTCCTTCCCCCTTCTTCCGCTAGACGATGTCGTCATTGCGGAGGCTCTCTTCGAGGGTTCTTCTCCTTTATTGGTGGGACCTTCCATCCTATCAAGCTTAATGCTCAAGTCAAGCTTTTTCCCATCCTCGATGAGATCGGAGAATGAAGAGGTGTGAGCCAACAAGTGCGAATAGTACACTCCTCTCAGGGTGGAATGGAATAACTGGATCTGTTGTACTTCGCTGATTGGGGGGATGTGTTTTGCTGCTTGGGCACGCCATTTGGTGGCGTATTCATCGAATCTTTGACCCTGCGCCATCTCCTTCATGCTCAATTCCAAGAGGGTCGGAGGAGTCTCCGCACAGTACTGGTACTGGTCGATGAACTTCCAGGAGAGGTCTGCCCACGTCGGAATATCCTCGGCCTTTAGTGACATGAACCAATCGAGAGCGGGCGGAATGGGTCGTGCGAATGAGACTCGCACCCGGACGGATGGCCCTTTTCCGTCCATAGATCAAGGCGTTTCCGGCTCCCTAGTGCCTAGGGTATCGGTGAATCATGGAATGACGGTTATGCCCTTGGATGATAAAATTGTGATGTTCGTATATAAATTGGAGATTTGCGTCACACGAAGGAGTCTAAGAAGGACTCTCGTGCCTCGACTCGGGCCGCCTCAAATTGGGCCCGGACCCGAGTCACGGCACGTGAGTACTCACTAGACATTAACTCCATTCGTGTCACGTGTCTCGGTATTTTGAAATTGTGAATTTTGATGAAAAAGGGCATTCACGTCGTTCCGTAAATCATCGATGCGTTTACAAATTAATAACCAATTTACCCAATTATTTAGCCTGAATGATTTATTTAACCAAATGTTACGTCCCGTTTATTCCGCTTGTAAAGTTATTCGGTGGTGGTAATTTCATGTGGTTATCTCGGTTTTAATGGGGAATTATTCAAAATTAACGTATCTATCATCCAATTATCATGTGAATAACGAAAAATATGAGACACGGATACAAACAATCCCAAGGGACGATTCCAATCATGCCTTACATGCATAATATGCTTAAACTCAAGAACGAAATCTATTTCAACAAAACAAAAGAAAGTCGACGCCGTCAAGGTCTCTCAAACGCAAACGGACACACAAACACGTACACATAACACGTAATATAACGAAATCCACAAAAATGACGTCGACTCATACGATGGGAAAACGTGAAACATGGGAACCGACTCATTTCGGGATGGGAGAAACCACCTTAGACCCGTGTGGTCCAAGGGGACTCTCGGCCACACCCATCCAAGAGTGGCCGTGAGTCCTCATGGCTCACGCGAGTCAAGGGGAGCTCTCTAAACCCGATCTAAGCCTATTCCCACCATGCTAATACGTGGTACATGACAAAACAGCGGCAAAAGAGAACGGGGATCGGCTAGCTTCGAGGAAAAAGAAGTGCCCTAGCCTCGGAGGAACCATAGAGGCTCACGGGTCGCCCCCTCAAGGCTAGATCGTGGGTTCCATGGTTCGGCCGTGACTCGGGACCTCTCCCACTTCGATCCACGTCGTCTCCCCTCATGAGATATACGTTCATGTAGTTTACGAGCATGATAGATAAAGTAAATAGATGCTGGACGTTGTATGGCATGCATGAGACGTCCGGATCTGAGAAAAAAATGCAAGCTTTCACCTATCCCGAACCTTTAAAGCATATTAACACCACACGTAAGTAAATATCAAAGATCCTAACTCCTCTAAGTTAAAAGGGGTGTTACCTAGCCTCGATGTACGAGGGAAAGAGTCGGGGAAGTGGCCGTGGGAGTCACAAGACTCGGATAGAGGGCCACGGGTGGGTGACCCGAATGTGGGCAGCCGCGGCAGTCCGTGGAAGAATGGGTCGGCACGCTCACTCCGGTCACGGCACGGTGCGAGGTCGGGCTCGTTGGACTCCTAAGAGGCGGATCTACATGAGCATGGGCAGACCCGAGCGTGCCAAGGCCTGAACAAACCCGAAAATGTGAGAGAAAACTCGGTAAAAATGAGGAAAACCCGGTTTGAGAGAAACGGGTGAATGGCGGTTGTGCACGGTTGATCGGCCCTCGGACCGTGACCACCTCTTCACGGGGGAGGGTGAGGGTTGTTAGGAACCCTTTGAACGTGATGGCACGACTCTCCGAAGTCGTGGGAAGAAATGGCACGTCGAGGAGCTCGGTTGCACGCGATTGACGTTATCGGGACCCGACTCTCTTCACGGCTGGAACGTGGTGTTGGAGGCTTCAAATCGAAAATCTAAGCCCGGAAATGGACTTAGGGGGTGGAAAATATGTAGGCTAGGAAGTTTGATGATTTTTGGCTTAAGTCGGGTCGGGTGGTTACCGGAATACCGGGTGGTTTTCCGGCGATTTTAGCCGGTTTCGGCCTTGGCACGGGCTGAACGAAAGTGAGGGGAGGGGCTAGAGTTTGAGAGGATTTTAGAGGGAGATTGGCTTGAGAGAGAAGGAGAATGAAGAAGTGATTAAAGTGTCTTGCAATTAGGCACTTATAGGATGCCTTAATGAGCCAAATTAGTGAGTTTAAGTGCAATTAGAGGGGGGAGCTTAGGGGTTCCGAATTTTTGGAGGGAAGATTAGGGTGGGGAAGTTGTCTTGTTGAGTGTGGGGAAAGGAAGAGAAGGGAAAGTTGATGGGAGGTGATGGGGAAGTGATAGGAGTTGATGGGTGTGTAAGAGGAAGTGAAAGAAGTGAGGGAAATTTGAATTGTGTGGTGGGGGGTGCTTGGAGCCGACGGTGGGAGGGAGGAGCCGACGGCTTGGGGCTGTCCAATCGGAGCCGAGGGTTGAGCCGTGGCTTGGGGTTGAGCCGCGGCTTGATGGCTTGGCCTGGCTGAGCTGTGGGTCCCGTCTGATTGAGAGAAAAGCCGGAAAATGCTTGAAACCCGATTGAGCTTGCATCCGACCTCCGATGTCCAGTTAATTTGAAGATTTGGAATGCTTGAACGACGAGGATTTGAATGAGCCTAATATCGCCATGCGTCGTGTGGACGAGCGTTCGGGCGACTCGGCGCCTCGGGAGTCGGTTTTGCCCTGTTTGGACGTTCGGAGTGGAATTTAGCGCCCCTCGACCCCCGATTGTTCTTTGTGCATCCTTGCATTTGTTTTGGCGATCCTTTTGCCCCGTGAGTGATTGTTGGCTCGTCGTCCTCGGTCGGGAACCGTTGGCCCCGGAAGACCTAGGGACCTTGATCGGGATTTTCTCAGTGTGCCGTGCTCTTCTCTTATTGTTCATGACCCCGTGCCCGCCTATTTGCCTCCGATTGTCGGGTGATGAATAGTGCCCCGGGCTTTGGTCGGGAATCCTCGTGTGGGAAGCCGGTGGGCCAAAATGGGGTGCTGACAAGCGCGTATGGGAACAGGAGGGTACCGAAGATCAAAAGCAAGAACCCGTGACACGCGTCGCGCTGGTAGGACGCTTGTCGAAGGTGTTAATGCACGGAGAAGCGTCCAGTCTGAAAGCCATGCGATCCTGACGCCGTGATCCCATCCTTGATGAAGCTCTTGGTGGACTTCTTGGACGGGTATGTCGAGGAGGGTGTGTGCGCACCCGAATTTAATCTCGTCGGGGCACGCATGCGCGCACCTAAGCAAACGCGGCTTGGGAGTGTCCACCTTCCCGGGGACGTGCGACGGACGCACGTGAGAAAGAGTCGCCACTTGCCATTTTACAAGGTACACCTAAATGCTAAGGCAATGGTCATGCGGAACCGAAAATTCCGGATTCGGGGGTTCTATTACGTGCGGCCCTATATCCCGCACGCCCTTTCGGTACTCTAGCTTGCTAGGCTTGCCGATTTGTTTATTTACCGCGTGATTTAAGGTCGCACTTGGCCCGCCCGTTTTGACACCGTAAAGTCGATGAATTAATCAAGTTGGGCTAAGAATCCGAAAGATGAGTAGGCTTGTGCATCGAGGAGTCGGTTCACTATCCTAGCATTACAGTTCATCGAACCGTGATGGTCGAATCCCTGCGTGAACCGAAGCCACGAGTATCCGAGTTTACTCACCCTCTGGTGGCGATAGACCAACTTAACCGATCCGACACTCGGACCTCTCGCTCGCCGATCGGGGATCCTTACAAGTGCACGAATGAACATACAAATAGAATTCTCGCAATGTTCTCTCAACTAATTACAAGGTATAATTGAATAAGTAAATGGATCCCGATCGGTTTGCATTGGGCCAATATTCCGCTCTGGCTCACAGAGTATTTCGAATAACCGATAAAAAAATTAAGGCAACGCGGGCTCGAGGAGCCGGGGGTCGGGTCCGATCGATCCAACGGTTTCGGGAGAACCGGTCGGTTCTCACTGTATCCGATGGACCGATCGAGCTCCCGGGTGATATCTAAACCCGTTTCACGCGCTCAATCCAAATCCGCCTTCCACATAGGCCGCATTCGGAGTGTGACGGTGAATCGAGGCTAGATCCCATTCCGCACTCGGGTTGCATGCACTCGGTGAGTTAAGAGGCGTTGGATCTCGTGTTCGGTGGTTTGGGGGCGTTGGACCCCGTGCGACACGTAATCTATGGGCTCGGGCCCGAACCGCAATAAATCATCATAAGCAAAGACAAAACAGAAGAAAACTGATAAAACTGACATAATACAGACAATAACTGACAACTATCGGTGAATATAGACAAGTGGTGTATTAAGTCGAATGTACGTGATTTAATCAGTTATTAACCAGGGTTGATTAGCAAACAATGTATCCAACCTAGGTAAACATAGGGGGGAACTGAGACATGATTCTAAGCCAATCATATGTGTGAATTTGTTTTAGGACTCTTATTCAGTTGGGGTGGTACTGCGGTTTCACCGAATTAGCCAAACTCGTGTTTTTCTATACTATATTAATGGTAAAAAAAAATTTACTTATGACCTGTACTCTAGATTGGAATATATCATTCCGCCTATCCATTATCTAGTGTTTGATTAGGCCGGATGTATGATTAGTCCGATTCTTTGTGTTTTGTAACTGAAATAAAACGATCCCCACCGAATCTACAATAAGAAGATAGAAACACCGAAAGTGGACGGAATGGGTTGTGCGAATGAGACTCGCACCCGGACGGGTTGCCCTTTTCCGTCCATAGATCGAGGTGTTTCCGACTCCCTAGTGCCTAGGGTACCGGTGAATCACGGAATGACGGTTATGCCCTCGGATAATGAAATTGTGATGTTCGTATGCAAATTGGAGATCGTGTGACACGAAGGGGTCTAAGGAAGACTCGTGCGTCTCGACTCGAGCCGCCTCAAATCGGGCCCGAACTCGAGTCGTGGCACGCGAGTATTCGCTAGACGTCGTTTCTATTCGTGCCGCACGTCTCGGTGTTTTGAAATTGTGGGTTTGTAAAGGAAAAGGGCATTTCCGCCATTCCGTAAACCATCGATGCGTTTACGAATTAACATTTGATTTGTCCAATTATTTAATCCAAATGATTTAATTAACCGAATGAGACGTCCCGTTTGCCCCATTTGTGAAATTATTCGGTGGTTATCAATTTATATCACAATTATGGACTTGATGGGTGATTTTCCAAAACTAACATATCTAATAAATAATTAATACATGATTAATAATTGGAAGAAGGAAGGAGAAAAGAAAACAAAGTCGCAAGCAATCCCAAGGATCGGATTTAAAATAACCAAGAGAGACCGATCCTAACTCATAGGGGGTCACGAAGAATTCGGCCATCCCCTAAGGATGAGTGGCCGAATGCCTCTTGGCCCGATCCGAATTTGGACGGGTCTCTCCTATCATTTTCAATCGATCCTTGCATGCATCAAGTGATGTGCACACACGAATTAAACACATTTCACTAAACGAACGTCACCACGGTCTTGACTACGCAAATGTAAACACGAGACGAGCGCAAGCATCGTGTTTAATGAAATTTGTAGTGCAACATTGGTTCATTCAATGCCAAGCTCGGAAATGTATCCCGAGAAGCCCCCGACATCACGGGACGAGAAGTCCACGGCCTCGGAAGAACCAAGGGACCCCTCGGCCCCCTTGCAAGGAAGGTGGCCGCGAGCTCCTCTTGGTGCAACCGACCCGTGAGGACCTCTTCCCCCTAGATCTCGAGTGCTTCTCGTCATGTCCACACATTACACGACATTTGGGACGATAAAGTATGGGGAACAACAAGCTTCGGGGCGAAAGAGCACCCGGTGCGTCCGTGAGGGGCAAGGGAACTCTCGGCCATCCCTTTGGGAGGTATGGCCGCGAGTTCCGCGACCCCCAAGGACCACGAGGGGCTCTCTAGCCTCGAAATAAGTCGTGCCCGACCATGAGACGCATGTTCACACATCATTCGAACGTAGCCAAAAGGATAAAACGTTATGACGTTGCATGAGGGAAGTGATGGAGTGATGGATGGGTGATGGGAGTTGATAGATGTGAGGGAAAATTTGACTTTGTGGTGGAGGTGGCTTGGAGCCGCCGGTGGGAGGGAGGAGCCGCGGCTTGGGGCTGTCATGTCGGAGCCGAGGGTTTGAGCCGCGGCTTGGGGTTGTGCCGTGGCTTGATGGCTTGGCTTGGCTGAGCTGTGGGCCCCGTTCGATTGAGAGAAAAGCCGGAAAATGCTTGAAACTTGATTGAGCTTGTATCTGATCTCCGATGTCCAATTAATTTGTAAATTTGGAATGCTTGAATGACGAGGATTTGAATGAGCCTAATATCGCCATGCGTCGTGTGAACGAACGCTCGAGCGACTCGGCGCCTCGAGAGTCGGTTTTGCCCTGTTTGGATGTTCGGAGCGGAGTTTAGTGTCCCCCAGTCCCCAATTGCTCTTTGTGCGTCTCGACATTCGTTTCGGTGACCCTTCTGCCCCGTGAAGGATCGTTGGCTTGTCGTCCCCGACCGAAGACCGTTAGCCCGGGAAGGCCTAGGGACTTGTGACCGGGATTTTCTCAGTATTCCCTGAATGTCTTGAGGTGCTCGGGGATCGCTGCGATCTCTGTTTTCCGTGGGCGTACCCCAAAGGCTCGCCGGGAGACGTTCATGACCACTGAAACGTCCCTCGGGAAACCCGGTCGAGCTCCGGAAGGTCATCTGAAGCTTGTTCCCCGACCTTGGTGGTCCCTGGGTGTCTGTAGGCCTGTTTTGGGGGCCGTCTGCTTGTCAGTGGGGCGAGCCCCCGGGAGCTCTGTTAGAAAAGGCGTCCGTGAGGGATCGGGGTGTCCCGGCCCAAGCAGGATGTCCCGGAAATGCGTCCGGACGTGTCGCTGGTCACTTTGGCACTAAGAGGGATTTTTAGAGTCCCATATTGGGCACCTTTCGGTGCTTCAGTGATTCGGTGATGAATAGTGCCGCAGTGCCAGCTCCGCTGTTTTCGGGGTCCTTTGCCTGTAAGTTCTTCCGATGGCTTTCCTTTGCTTTTCTCAGTGACCAAGCTCTTCTCTCATTGTTCATGACTCCGTGCCCGCCTATTTGCCTCTGATTGCCGGGTGATGAATAGCATCCCGAGCTTTGATCGGGGATTCTCGTGTAGGAAGCCGATGGGCCAAAATGGGGTGCTGATAGCTTGCCCCTCTTTGGTTGCATGCTCGGTTAGAGGATGTAGCCAAAGACCATAATAAGCATCCCCTTTTTGGGCCCGACGACGGTTCTGATACCGTCCCCCCCCATTGCTGCTCGTACCTCGCTTAGACATGTCGGGACATTGCGCCAGAAATTAAGATCGGGACGGACCAGAAAGAAACTGGGATAGACCCGAAAGAAAACAGGATAAATCTGAAAGAAACCAGGGTAGACCTGAACAAGAAATTAAAAACCGGGATAGACTTGAACTGGAAATTAAAAGCCGGGATGGACCCGAGGGGCCATGATAGACCTGAACTGGAAATTTAAAAGCCGGGATGGACCCGAGGGGCATGATAGACCTGAACTAGAATTTAAAAGCCGGGATGGACCCGAGGGCCAGGATAGACCTGAACTGGAATTTAAAAGATGGGATGGACCCGAGGGGCCATGATATACCTGAATTGGAATTTAAAAGCCGGGATGGACCCGAGGGGCCATGATAGACCTGAACTGGAATTTAAAAGCCGGGATGGACCCGAGGGGCCATGATAGACCTGAACTGGAATTTAAAAGCCGGGATGGACCCGAGGGGCCAGGATAGGCCTGAACTGGAAATTAAAAGCCGGGATGGACCCGAGGGGCCAGGATAGGCCTGAACTGGAAATTAAAAGCCGGGATGGACCCGAGGGGCCAGGATAGGCCTGAACTGGAAATTAAAGCCGGGATGGACCCGAGGGGCCAAGATAGACCTGAACTGGAATTTAAAAGTCGGGATGGCCTCGAGGGGCCAGGATAGACCTGACTTGGAAATTAAAAGCCGGGATGGGCCCGAGGGGCCAGGATAGACTTGAACTGGAAATTAAAAGCCGGGATGGACCCGAGGGGCCAGGATAGACCTGAACTGGAAATTTAAAGCCGGGATGGACCCGAGGGGCAGGATAGATCTGAACTAGAATTTAAAAGCCGGGATGGACTCGAGAGGCCAGGATAGACCTGAACTGGAATTTAAAAGATGGGATGGACCCGAGGGGCCATGATATACCTGAATTGGAATTTAAAAGCCGGGATGGACCCGAGGGGCCATGATAGACCTGAACTGGAATTTAAAAGCCGGGATGGACCCGAGGGGCCATGATAGACCTGAACTGGAATTTAAAAGCCGGGGTGGACCCGAGGGGCCAGGATAGGCCTGAACTGGAAATTAAAAGCCGGGATGGACCCGAGGGGCCAGGATAGGCCTGAACTGGAAATTAAAAGCCGGGATGGACCCGAGGGGCCAGGATAGGCCTGAACTGGAAATTAAAAGCCGGGATGGACCCGAGGGGCCAAGATAGACCTGAACTGGAATTTAAAAGTCGGGATGGCCTCGAGGGGCCAGGATAGACCTGACTTGGAAATTAAAAGCCGGGATGGGCCCGAGGGGCCAGGATAGACTTGAACTGGAAATTAAAAGCCGGGATGGACCCGAGGGGCCAGGATAGACCTGAACTGGAAATTTAAAGCCGGGATGGACCCGAGGGGCAGGATAGATCTGAACTAGAATTTAAAAGCCGGGATGGACTCGAGAGGCCAGGATAGACCTGAACTGGAATTTAAAAGATGGGATGGACCCGAGGGGCCATGATATACCTGAATTGGAATTTAAAAGCCGGGATGGACCCGAGGGGCCATGATAGACCTGAACTGGAATTTAAAAGCCGGGATGGACCCGAGGGGCCATGATAGACCTGAACTGGAATTTAAAAGCCGGGGTGGACCCGAGGGGCCAGGATAGGCCTGAACTGGAAATTAAAAGCCGGGATGGACCCGAGGGGCCAGGATAGGCCTGAACTGGAAATTAAAAGCCGGGATGGACCCGAGGGGCCAGGATAGGCCTGAACTGGAAATTAAAAGCCGGGATGGACCCGAGGGGCCAAGATAGACCTGAACTGGAATTTAAAAGTCGGGATGGCCTCGAGGGGCCAGGATAGACCTGACTTGGAAATTAAAAGCCGGGATGGGCCCGAGGGGCCAGGATAGACTTGAACTGGAAATTAAAAGCCGGGATGGACCCGAGGGGCCAGGATAGACCTGAACTGGAAATTTAAAGCCGGGATGGACCCGAGGGGCAGGATAGATCTGAACTAGAATTTAAAAGCCGGGATGGACTCGAGAGGCCAGGATAGACCTGAACTGGAATTTAAAAGATGGGATGGACCCGAGGGGCCATGATATACCTGAATTGGAATTTAAAAGCCGGGATGGACCCGAGGGGCCATGATAGACCTGAACTGGAATTTAAAAGCCGGGATGGACCCGAGGGGCCATGATAGACCTGAACTGGAATTTAAAAGCCGGGGTGGACCCGAGGGGCCAGGATAGGCCTGAACTGGAAATTAAAAGCCGGGATGGACCCGAGGGGCCAGGATAGGCCTGAACTGGAAATTAAAAGCCGGGATGGACCCGAGGGGCCAGGATAGGCCTGAACTGGAAATTAAAAGCCGGGATGGACCCGAGGGGCCAAGATAGACCTGAACTGGAATTTAAAAGTCGGGATGGCCTCGAGGGGCCAGGATAGACCTGACTTGGAAATTAAAAGCCGGGATGGGCCCGAGGGGCCAGGATAGACCTGAGCTGGAAATTAAAAGCCGGGATGGACCCGAGGGGCCAGGATAGACTTGAACTGGAAATTAAAAGCCGGGATGGACCCGAGGGGCCAGGATAGACCTGAACTGGAAATTTAAAGCCGGGATGGACCCGAGGGGCAGGATAGATCTGAACTAGAATTTAAAAGCCGGGATGGACTCGAGAGGCCAGGATAGACCTGAACTGGAATTTAAAAGATGGGATGGACCCGAGGGGCCATGATATACCTGAACTGGAATTTAAAAGCCGGTATGGACCCGAGGGGCCATGATAGACCTGAACTGGAATTTAAAAGCCGGGATGGACCCGAGGGGCCAGGATAGACCTGAACTGGAATTTAAAAGCCGGGGTGGACCCGAGAGGCCAGGATAGGCCTGAACTGGAAATTAAAAGCCGGGATGGACCCGTGGGGCCAGGATAGGCCTGAACTGGAAATTAAAAGCCGGGATGGACCCGAGGGGCCAGGATAGACCTGAACTGGAATTTAAAAGTCGGGATGGACCCGAGGGGCCATGATAGACCTGAACTGGAATTTAAAAGCCGGGATGGACCCGAGGGGCCAGGATAGACCTGAACTGGAATTTAAAAGCCGGGGTGGACCCGAGGGGCCAGGATAGGCCTGAACTGGAAATTAAAAGCCGGGATGGACCCGAGGGGCCAGGATAGGCCTGAACTGGAAATTAAAAGCCGGGATGGACCCGAGGGGCCAGGATAGGCCTGAACTGGAAATTAAAAGCCGGGATGGACCCGAGGGGCCAGGGTAGACCTGAACTGGAAATTAAAAGCCGGGATGGACCCGAGGGGCCAAGATAGACCTGAACTGGAATTTAAAAGCCGGGATGGACCCGAGGGGCCAGGATAGACCTGAACTGGAATTTAAAAGCCGGGATGGACTCGAGGGAATTCGAAATTTGGAATTTGCGCTAAGCGTTGTGAGATACGGCTCGCTTGGCAATTGGATACGGATTGCTTCATGCGCGGCGACTATTGGTGATCTCTTATCGCTCGTCCTTTTCTGAACATCGTTGGTTTGGGCAGTGCGACGCATCCCTCGACGATTTCCAAGTCCTTGAGAACACGGCTTGCCACATGAGTCAGACGCGAATCTGTCGGCGGGGAGCGTCCCCTGGGGTTCCTGATCGCACCTGTACAGGGGAAAGAGAAACCTACAAAGGATGTCAGCCGCGTGAAATCGTTTAGACTACGACGCGTAAAGGAATCTATGTACAGATGTGTTGGGGACATGACATTGGTGGCCATTTGGAGGGCGGCCGTGTCCCTATCGAAGAATAGCTTTTCTGAGACGGATAACCCGTAAAATTATGTACATAAAGGTAATGGGGGGATCTTATGGGATCCTCCGAATCAAGGATACGTCGATTCGACCCCATTCCAGGGCGAGTCTTGAGCCTGGAGAGTCGAAGAGAGTTTGCTTGCGTTGGAGAATGCCGAACCACTACTCAGTGCAGCTTCACAGAGAGGTGTTGCTATTCTTTCGTGGTCGAGCCGAAATTGTCCCCTAACTTTTGCCTAGGCCGCAAAATGCATGATGACCTAGCGGGGTGCTTTATTTGATCTTTCTCACATACGTGCTCACCTTTTGCTGCGGTTCCCGCGTCCGGGTGAGACCGCACCTCTCGGGTCCTCTAACTTTTGCCTAGGCCGCCCCGAAGGGGTTTTCGACCTAGCGAGGGAATAATTTATGCTCTCCTTTTGCCGCGATTCCCCTTTGCGGGATTTTAAGTGTGCCACTCGTTCCCTAGCTTTTGCCTAGGCCGCCTCGAAGAGGTTTTCGACCTAGCGGGAAAATCTATTTCTTCTCTCAAGAAAGCTTAGTATTGGACAAAATGTGGGAATTGACATTCGTCCGCGGAAACATAAGTGTCTTACAATAAGAATGGGCGCGGAGCCTGGCGACTGATAAAAACGAAAACACATACGAGCGCTCATGGATAATACTTCTTGATGGCGTCGGCGTTGACGGGAAGGGCATTTTCAATGCCGTCCATGTTACTCAAAATGACCGCTCCTCCAGAGAAAACCTCTTTTTCGACGAAGGGGCCGTCGTATTTGTACGAGAACTTCCCTCGAGAGTCCGGCGTGACGTGTAGGACTTTCCTCAAAACGAGGTCGCCGGGGCTGAAGTCGCGGTGGCGGACTCTTGCGTTGAAGGCGCGAGCCATTCTTTGTTGGTAGCACTGTCCGTGACATAGCGCTTTCAACCTTTTCTCGTCGATGAAGTTCAACTGTTCGTACCGCTGCTTCGCCCATTCTGCCCCTTCAAGTTCGGTCTCAGCAAGAATCCTCATGGAAGGGATCTCCACTTCGATTGGGAGAACGGCCTCCATGCCATAGACTAGTGAGTACGGGGTTGCCCCGGTTGAGGTCCGTATGGACGTCCGGCACGCCAAGAGTGCATAGGGGAGCATCTCGTGCCAATCCTTGTAGTTCACCGTCATTTTTTCGATGATCTTTTTGATGTTCTTATTCGCCGCTTCCACCGCACCGTTCATTTGGGGACGGTACGGGTGGAGTTGCGGTGTCGGATTTTGAATTGTGCACAGAGCTCATCGATGACCTTGTTGTTCAGGTTCTTGGCGTTGTCCGTGATGATTGTTGCAGGGACCCCGTACCAAGCAATGACGTCGACGATCCACTTGGTGAAGTAGTCGATCGCCACCAAAATGAACATATGTCCGTTAGACGCCTTGGGGCTGATCGGGCCAATCACGTCCATCCCTCACATCGAAAAAGGCCATGGTGCCGTCATGGGGCGCAGTTCGTTGGGTGGTGCTTTGATCTGATCGGCGTAAACCTAACATCGGTGGTAATGCCTGACATGCTTCACGCAATCAGTCTCCATGGTAGACCAATAATAGCCCAGGCGCATGATCTTCTTAGCGAGCATGAGACCGTTCATATGGGGTCCGCAGTTTCCCCCGTGCACTTCCTCCATGAGACGTCGTGATTCGTGTTCGTCGATGCACCGGAGGAGTGTGGAGTCGAAGGAGCTGCGGTAGAGTATCTCGCCGCTCAAAAAGTAATGTATCATGAGGCGTCTAAGAGTCTTCCGATTGCGGCGATCGGCGAATGGGGGGTATTGGCCGGTTCGTAGAAGGTTCTTCATGTCTTCCTACCACGGCTTTGCCTCGGATGCTTCGATCGAGTTGCAGTGTGCTGGTCCTTCGGCTATCTCAATCTCAAGGGGCTCGATAAGGTTTTCCTTCGTGATGCTCACCATGGATGTGAGCGTTGCAAGCGCGTCCGCGAATTGATTTGTCATGCGTGGGGTATAGGTGAACGAGATGTCCTCGAAGTTCTCGGTTAACTTCTCGAGGTATTCGTGATATGACACTAGCTTTGCGTCCTTTGTCTTCCATTGCCCCAATGTTTGGAAGATAGTGAGCATTGAGTCGCCGAACACTTCGAGCTCTTTTACCTTGAAATCAATCGCCGCTTGTAGGCCGAGAATACATGCCTCATACTCGGCCACATTATTGGTGCACGGGAAGTGGATCTTTATCACTACCGGGTAATAGCGTCCGTTTGGGGATATCAGTACTGCGCCAATACCTGATCCCGTGGAATTGACGGCACCGTCGAAATACATCTTCCATCCCGGTTTCTCTCCCTCGTCGTCTATTTGGAGAATTCCCTCATCCGGGAAGTCGGGATTAATCGGTGTGTGGTCTTCAATTGGGAATTCTGCCAAATGATCCGCGATCGCCTGCCCCTTGACCGAAGTGCGGGACACGTATTCGATATCGTACTCTGTCAACAGACAACGCCATTTGGCGAGGTTCCGCGTGGAGGAAGGGCTATCGAGTAAATACTTCAGGGGGTCCGCTTTTGACAATAAGCAGATCGTGTGATAGAGTGTTTACTGTCGGAGCCCTTGCATGACCCATACCAACGCGCAACACATCTTCTCGATCTCCGGATAATTGGATTCCCCTTCGGTTAACTTCTTGCTCAAGTAATATATCGCCCTTTCCGTGCGCGTCGACTTGTCTTCTTGCCCCAGCATGCACCCTAAGGACTGTCGGCGCACTGTGAGGTACAAAATGAGGGGCCGGCTCGGCACGGGTGGTACCAATATCGGCGGCTGAATCAGGTAGGCCTTGATGGTGTCAAAGGCCTTCTGGCACTCGTGGTCCCAATCCATCGCTGCATTTTTGCGGAGCAAGCGAAAGAGTGGTTGACACTTATCTGTCAGGTTCGCAATGAAGCGTGCAATGTAATTCAGTCGCCCCAAGAAGCCGCGCACCTCTCGGACCGTCGACGGCGGGGGAAGCTCTTTGATCGCTTTGACTTTATCCGGGTCCACCTCGATACCGCGCTCACTGACCACGAACCCCAGTAGTTTTCCTGACCGGGCGCCGAATGTGCACTTTGCCAGATTGAGCCGGAGTTTGTATTCTTTTAGGCGGTCGAAAAGGCGCTTCAGGTTGACAAGGTGATCTTCTCCTTCTTTAGACTTGGCAATCATGTCATCAACATATACCTCGACTTCCTTGTGCATCATGTCGTGGAATAATGTGACCATAGCCCTCTGATAAGTTGCCCCCGCATTCTTGAGGCCGAAAGGCATAACGCGGTAGCAAAATGTTTCCCACATCGTAGTGAACGTCGTCTTGAGTTTGTCCTTCTCGGCCATCCGGATCTGATTGTATCCGGAGAAGCCGTCCATGAAAGAGAATTGTGCGTGGCGCGCCGTATTGTCGACTAGGACGTCGATGTGCGGCAAGGGGAAGTTGTCTTTAGGGTTGGCCTTATTGAGATCTCGGTAGTCAATGCAGACTCGGACCCTTCCGTCCTTCTTTTCCACTGGCACAATGTTCGCCACCCATTCGGAATAATTGCAGACCTCGAGAAACCCCGCGTTGATCTGCTTGACGACTTCCTCCTTGATGCGGAGGAGAAGGCCAGCTCGCTGTCGTCGTAACTGTTGCCGCTTGGGCGGGAATTTCTCAATGTCGAGTGGGAGGAAGTGCTCGACTATTGAGGGGTCTAGGCCGAGCATGTCGGCGTAAGACCAGGTGAAGACCTCTTGATATTCCTTCAGGAAGTCGATCATCCGGGCTCGCTGCGCGGGGTTTAGGGCTGTCCCAATCTTCAAGGTGTGGGGCTCTTCTTCGGTGCCCGCGTTGATCTCCTTCGTTGGCTCGACCGAGGTGATTTGATGGTCTTCGAGGCGACGCAAACTCTCTTCTATCTCGGGCACTTGACTATCCTCGGGAAGCCCTTCCCCAAAGTATACGGGTTGGGGCTCACTGAGTTGCTCTCGGGATAGGTTCGAACCGAAGCGTCGAGGATTTGGATTCGAGTGGAGCCTGGAAATTCGAGAGAATCGTCTTAGAAAGTTTATAACGCTGCGAAATAGAGAATAGGAGAGGGAGAAAGAATGCAAGAGAATTCAAAAAAATGCGTGAGAGATTTCATTGATGTTTTGAACAAGAAGCCATAATAGAAACCCCTCTCCCGCCGTGTGGCGCATGGCTATGTCGACACGCAGGGAACATCCCATACATAGATAAGCCTTACACATCGACAATCACAGCCGAGTAGCGTGAGACTGAGGTCCAGTTGTCCAGCTCCTCGTTTTCCTGCGCCAAGCGGATGTGAACCCCTGAAGGAATCTCCTCGGTGACGGCGTACACGGCTGACGGAGCGGCAGGAGTGTCGTCGGAGTCCGAGGAAGGGCCGTCAAGGGTGCCTCCTATGATATGTGAAGGCCCGGGGAAGAAATGAGATAGCGGGGGGACTGAAGTGCCCCTGTTGAGCCTCCTGTAGTATGCGGCGAGGCGATGAAGATGGTTGCCCTTGCGGGCCTCGATGATCTCATGACTGGAGGGGCGAAAGCCGAGTCCCCTCCTGTGTTTGTACTCCTCGATCTCAATGGGGCGGCTGATCCCTTGTCCGCGCGCCCCAAGGCCGGTGCCGGGAATATAGTTGTTGCTCAGGAGAAACTTCCCTATCATGCGGTCGGCGCGGGATGGTCCACTCTCTCCGTAGTCTCGGATGACGGAGATGGTTTCGAAGGAGTGGAACGGGAGGTTTTCATCGTCCCCAATGCTGATGTAGGGCACCGCCGTCTCATTGTAGATGGAGTAATCCTCCTCTCCTTTCACCGTGATGAGCTTCTCTTCGACGATGAACTTTAGCCGTTGGTGCAGAGAAGAGGGGACGGCGCCGGCCGAGTGGATCCAAGGCCTCCCGAGCAACAGGCTAAACGCGTTCGAGATGTCAAGCACCTGGAACGTGATGCTGAACGAGCATGGGCCAACGTCTATGAGGAGGTCGATCTCCCCGTTCACCTCCCTGCGAGAGCCGTCGAAGGCTCGGACCGCTGTTTTGCTTGGGCGGACTCGGTTAAGGTCCACATTCATCTGTTTCAGGGTGGTCACCGGGCAAACGTTGAGGGCGGATCCGTTGTCAATCATGACCCGACAGATGATGTAATTGTTACACTTGCAGACAATGTGCAACGCCCGTGAATGTGACCAACCCTCGGACGGGAGCTCGTCGTCCGAGAACGAGATAGTGTTTGAAAAGGTGGACCCAATCGTCTCCTCTATCCTGTCCAGGGGCGTTTCCTTCGGCACTTGTGCTGCGGTCAGTACCCGGAGGAGGGCCTCTCGGTGAGGTTCCGAGCCGAGGAGGAGGGCAAGCAATGAGATATGGGCCGGAGATTTGTCCATTTGTTTGACCACCTTGTATTCGCTTGCCTTCACGATCTTCATGAAAGCTTCGGCTTCCTCCTAGGTCACCTTCTTGTACGGGAAAGGTGAGCTTTCGGGCGTCGCTCCGTCTTCAACAGCGGGCGCTTTCCCTTTGTCCTTGGCCGTCGGGTTCTCATATACCCGTCCCGAGCGTGTCAACCCCATGACACTGAATTACTGTTCGACGCTCCCAATGCTTCCTTCGTAGGTCCAAGGGACCTTGCTATCTGAGTACGGCTCCCGAGCGAGGACGTCAACGACGAATGGGGCCGGCGAGGCCACGTGTCCTGTGAACCCGACCGTGAGTTCTTCGGGAGTGTAATTGATCACGAAGGGAGGGGGATTCTCCTGTGCTTCTTCGTCCCTCTCCGAGACGCATATAGAGATCATGTTGATGGATGGCCCTGAGCTCGGCCTATGGTCCGGGAGGGGGTTGGCCTGCACATTTGGAGGTCTGACGGCGTTGAAAGTGAGTCGGTTGCTGTCGATCCTCCTCTGAATTTCGTCCCTCAGCCTCCAACAATTGTCGAGAGTGTGCCCCGGCTCGCCCTGATGATATTCGCAGCGCTTGGATTGATCCTGGACGGACGGGTCGAAGTTCGGACCCGGGGATATCGGCTGAATTTGATTTCCCGCCAAGAGTTGCCGATATATGTGAGAGAGAGGAGCAGGCAGCGGCGAGTATTGTTTGCGGGGTCGGCTCGGCGCGCCGCCGGCCTGTTGACCCTGCGAAGTGGGGTTCTGTTGCGCCGGTGGAGGAGTTCTCGACACCGGGGGCTTGGGTTGAGAGGGTTGAGCGGGGGCAGGCGCAAAGTGGTCGTATGACTGTAAGGTCGTCGGCGGTGGGACCGGTAGGGCTGAATAGTAGATCGACTGAAGTTGGTGCTGTGGAGGCGGGGGAAAGTAGGTAGGAGCGATGGTCGGTGCGGTCATGAGATTCACCGAATATTGTTGTGGCGCCTGATGTGCCGTATTGACGGCGTTGACCGAACCTTCTTTCGCTCTCCTCCCGCTGGAAGACGACGACACCGCGGGAGCCTTCTTTGATAACTCCTCTCCTTTGTTGGTGGGGTCCTCCATTCTTCCTAGCTTGATTCCCAAATCCAGCTTTTTCCCGGCCTCGATGAGGTCGGAGAACGACGAAGAGTGTGCCAACAGGTGTGAATAGTATACTCCTCTCAGTGTGGAGTGGAACAGCTGGATCTGTTGCGCCTCGCTGATCGGGGAAATGTGCTTCGCGGCTTGGGCATGCCACTTGGCGGCATATTCCTCGAACTTTTGGCCCCGCGCTATTTCTTTCGTGCTCAGCTCCAAGAGGGTGGGAGGTGTCTCCGCGCAATATCGGTATTGGTCGGTGAACTTCCGGGAGAGATCCTCCCACGTCGGGATGTCCTCAGCCTTCAATGACATGAATCAGTCGAGGGCCGATCCCGACAGGCTATCTTGGAAGGAGTGAATGACAAACTCATCGTATTCCCAATATTGTAGCATCTTCCCTCGGTAATGGCGGAGATGGTGGCGTGGGTCCGTCGTGCCCTCATAGGTCTTGAACT
Organism: Punica granatum; assembly: GCF_007655135.1. Taxonomy (NCBI): domain Eukaryota; kingdom Viridiplantae; phylum Streptophyta; class Magnoliopsida; order Myrtales; family Lythraceae; genus Punica; species Punica granatum. The sequence goes on from NC_045132.1 coordinate 11,636,853, forward strand.
CCGGGACCTTAAACTTCGGGGGCAGCCGCATACCCAGGAATAGGCTACAGTCGCCATAGCGTGCGTCGGGACGGGCATCGCTCGCTTGTAGGGCCCGTATCGTTTCCTCCATTCGCTTCAACCTACGCTCCTGCTCGGCGTCGGCCTCAGGGAGGAAGTGCGTCGGTGAGGCGAATTGGGCCGCATGTTTGTGGGGGGCGGTGCCTAGTGGGAGAAGTCGGCGTGAGGCTGTGGATAGGGAGAAAGCTCCGTGGCTTGAAGGTGAGTCGGGGCAGGTGCACTGGACGTTGGGAAAACCATTGGAGGCGCAGTGTAGGCCACAGCTGGGGCCGATATGGAAACGGGTGGAGGCGCGGACGGGATGTGCTCCGAGGATAGGAAGGTCGCCGGTGGAAGAGGGACGGCCGTGGGGGCCGGTGGTGGCGGATATGGGCTAGTGAAAGGGTGGGCTACGGACGTATGCAGTGTTGGTGGCACGGGCACCTCCACGTTTTCCGGAGCCTGAGTCTGTGGGACCCAAGGAGTTGGGTCGGCTGTCAGTCCTTGTCCTGGCGGAGGCGTGGAGCTTGTGGATGCGCGGTTTGGTCCTCTGAGTAGGGCAAGCAGCTCTGCCATGTTGGTGGCCATTTGATTAACCGTGCCCTCGAGCACTGCGATGCGGGCTTGGTCGTCTGTGGCGGCGAAAGTTAGTGAGGCCGGTGGCAGAGGCGCCCCTGAAGACGCCGGGGGCGAGAGATGCGTTGGAAGGGCGCCTGAGTATGCCGGGAGTACGCCTGCAGGAATGAGAGGCGGCGGAGCGTGTGTTAGAGGTGGTTGAGAGAGAGTCGGGACCGAAGGGTTGACTTCTTCGGAAACATCGGCGTGATCTCCTTCCACCATCCTGAGACGTTGACGAGTCGGGCAACGATGAGACGCCAGTTGTGATCACCTAGATTCCAAGAATGTGTAAGGACAATCGTCGACATCTCAAACGGTAAGTACGGACTAAGTAAAATGACAGGATGTATGAGATGCATGAGTTTCCAAAGTGCTAATGTCATTACATTGATTAACTTCGAATTCCATAGTTTTACAAAATAGAACATACGACGGAAAAGAAAGGAACATAAACGTAAAGCCGACATCCCTTTGCGCTCGGTGGCCGCTTGAAAGCGGCGTAGGTCCAAGCGAGGGCAAAAATGGGCGCGTCCGCTAATCCTAGGGGTGGGCAAGGTTGCGCGCCCTTTTGTGCACTCGATCCAACTCCGCGCTCAAGCGGGCCATCTCCCGATCTAAGTGTGCGACCCGGGCGCGTGCTCGAGTCAGCTCTGTCTGAAGCTCCCTGTAGTCCGCGACCTCTGCGCGGGAATCAACAAGCTCGCAACGGAGCCTATCTCGTTCCTCTCTGATGGCCCGTAGCTCCGCGTGCATGGCCGCTTGGATTGAACTTTCGGCTTCGGGGGCGAGGGTGGATGCAGCGCGGGGAGCTGGGGCGACATGGGACGGTTGCGGGGATGCCAATCCACGTGCGTAGAATTGAGCCACATATGCTGAAGTGGCAGCGAAGACTCGCTCGTCGTCGGTGGGATGTTCGGGGAAGTACAGACGCTGTATGATGCAAGCGTCCCGTTGGCGGCGAATCTCTCGAATCTGCAGGAATCTTGCGGGGGCCGTGGATGTAGAGTCGGCCCAATGGAGGCGGAAAGGTAGACGGTCAGCCTCGGCGGGAATGTCCTATAGGGCGCCGAGCTGTCTGATTACTCGGCCGAGGAATATGGGTGTGCTCCCCAAATGGCTGAGAAGGGGGACTACCACAATCCCGGGGCATCCTGTGATCATGGGGCCGCCGGGATTCCATCGAGCGACCCACAAGAAGCGTGCGAGCGTCAACTCATGCCAAAAGCGCCTCCATTCCGAGAAACTGTGCTCGGGAGGTGGGATAACCGGTATCAGGCGTTCGATCAGCGAACGCTCGTAGGCGATGTAGGAGAACGGATGTGATGAGCAAAAGGGGCGGATATGGGCGAGAAGCCAAATCTGAAGTAGGTGTGGGGATCCCCTCATCCTGCCGCGCCGAACCTCTCTAACATAGTCAAGAGACCGGACGGTCTCGGCTAATAAAGCCTCCACGTAACTATGGCCTCCCACCGCTTGGAGGACGACTTGGGCTATAGCCCCGTCAATGAGGTTCGGCGAGTACGGAAACAGGAGAGTGCCAAAGATCAAGAGTAGGAATCCATGGCAGGCATCGCGCTGATAGGAAGCCGTTGTAGGCGTCATTGCGCGAAGGAGCGTCCAATCGGAGAGCCATGCGATCCGGATGCCTTGATCCCACCTTTGATGAAGCTCCTCGTGAAAGTCTTGAGCGGGTATGTGGAGAAGAGTGGAGAGCTGACCTTGGACGGTGGTGAACGGATTCGGCACGAAGATGCCGTGGGTCGTGGGCGTAGGCCTCTGGATGAGTGCCATGTATTCCTTGATCGTAGGCGCTAACTCCGTCGCCTGGAAGTTGAATACTGCGTGCTCGGGATCGCAAAATTCGGCGGCGGTCCTCAAGAAGATCCAGTCCACCGGGGTCTCGGTGAGCATAACCACGTCTCCAATGATGCCCTGGAGGAATGCGTGGTCCACCGGTCGGAGAGTCCTCCAGATGCGCATGATGTCTTGCCTTGGTGGCGTGATTGCTTCGAGCCTAAGACCGGGAGCCGGGCAGTCCATCCTTACCTAGATGGAGGAGATGCCGGCTTAACGTTTTTAGAATCAAATCAATGCAATGTCCTAAGTTTTTTTCGAAAAAATGTATGCAGTGCGGAAAGATAAACTATGGTTGTGTTCTTTACAGTATACATCGCTCTTTCTTACAAAAACAACAAAATGCCCGTCCTAAAAAAAACTACGGGCCGACTCAAGGACTCGACTTTTGGGTCGGTTTACGGCATGGAGGTAAAAAATTGGTCCAGCATGACGGTCCCTGTGTATGCATGGTTTTCGGTGCTACTGGGAGAACCGCTAACTAGGGATGGGGGCTCCCGACTCAAGGGTGTGAATTCCTTGAAATCGAGCGAGGATCTTTGGGGGCCGGTTCGGTGGCATAGCCGACTCGATCCGTTCCCTTACTCGGAACCTCTGACTAACCTAGCTTCCTATATTGGTGCCCGTGGGATGTCGGATAAGGTCCCTAAGAAGCTAGTATGATGTGCAATGCATGTGCGGAGAATAAAAGTGCGTAAAGTAGATAAGCGGGAAATGCAGAAAGCGATAAATAAACAAGCAAGCAAGCAAACGGGATTGAGCCCGAACCCTCTAGATATCCCCAGTGGAGTCGCCAAGCTGTGCGCACCCGAATTTAATCTCGTCGGGGCACGCATGCGCGCGCCTAAGCAAACGCGGCTTGAGAGTGTCCACCTTCCCGGGGACGCGCGACGGACGCACGTGAGAAGGAGTCGCCACTTGCCATTTTATGATCCGAAGGTCGAGGGCCGGCAAGTTACCCGGGTCTAGGGGTACGAGGTACACCGCAATGGTCATGCCGAACCGAAAATTCCGGATTCGGGGGTTCTATTACGTGCGGGCCTATATCCCGCACGCCCTTTCGGTACTCTAGCTTGCTAGGCTTGCCGATTTGTTTATTTACCGCGTGATTTAAGGTTGCACTTGGCTCGCCCGTTTTGACACCGTAAAGTCGATGAATTAATCAAGTTGGGCTAAGAATCCGAAAGATGAGTAGGCTTGTGCATCGAGGAGTCGGTTCACTATCCTAGCATTACAGTTCATCGAACCGTGATGGTCGAATCCCTGCGTGAACCGAAGCCACGAGTATCCGAGTTTACTCACCCTTTGGTGGCGATAGACCAACTTAACCGATCCGACACTCGGACCTCTCGCTCGCCGATCGGGGATCCTTACAAGTGCACGAATGAACATACAAATAGAATTCTCGCAATGTTCTCTCAACTAAGTAAATGGATCCCGATCGGTTTGCATTGGGCCAATATTCCGCTCCGGCTCACCGAGTATTTCGAATAACCGATAAACAAATTAAGGCAACGCGGGCTCGAGGAGCCGGGGGTCGGGGCTGATCGATCCAACGGTTTCGGGAGAACCGGTCGGTTCTCACTGTATCCGATGGACCGATCGAGCTCCCAGGTGATATCTAAACCCGTTTCACGCGCTCAATCCAAATCCGCCTTCCACATAGGCCGCATTCGGAGTGTGACGGTGAATCGAGGCTAGATCCCATTCCGCACTCGGGTGGCACGCGCTCGGTGAGTTAAGAGGCGTTGGACCTCGTGTTCGGTGGTTTGGGGGCGTTGGACCCCGTGCGACACGTAATCTATGGGCTCGGACCCGAACCGCAATAAATCATCATAGGCAAAGACAAAACATAAGAAAACTGATAAAACTAACATAATACAGACAATAACTGACAACTATCGGTGAATACAGACAAGTGGTGTATTAACCGGGGTTGATTAGCAAACAATGTATCTAACCTAGGCAAACATAAGGGGGAACTGAGACATGATTCTAAGCCAATCATATGTGTGAATTTGTTTTAGGACTCTTATTCAGTTGGGGTGGCACTGCGGTTTCACCGAATTAGCCAAACTCGTGTTTTGACTCTAGATTGGAATATATCATTCCGCCTATCCATTATCTAGTGTTTGATTAGGCCGGATGTATGATTAGTCCGATTCTTTGTGTTTTGTAACTGAAATAAAACGATCCCCACCGAATCTACAATAAGAAGATAGAAACACCGAAAGTGGACGGAATGGGTCGTGCGAATGAGACTCGCACCCGGACGGGTTGCCTTTTTCCGTCCATAGATCGAGGTGTTTCCGACTCCCTAGTGCCTAGGGTACCGGTGAATCACGGAATGACGGTTATGCCCTCGGATAATGAAATTGTGATGTTCGTATGCAAATTGGAGATCGTGTGAGACGAAGGGGTCTAAGGAAGACTCGTGCATCTCGACTCGAGCCGCCTCAAATCGGGCCCGGACTCGAGTCGTGGCACGCGAGTATTCGCTAGACGTCGGTTCTATTCGTGTCACACGTCTCGGTGTTTTGAAATTGTGGGTTTTTAAAGGAAAAGGGCATTTCCGCCATTCCTTGAACCATCGATGCGTTTACGAATTAACATTTGATTTGTCCAATTATTTAATCCAAATGATTTAATTAACCGAATGAGACGTCCCGTTTGCCCCATTTGTGAAATTATTTGGTGGTTATCAATTTATATCACAATTATGGACTTGATGGGTGATTTTCCGAAACTAACATATCTAATAAATAATTAATACATGATTAATAATTGGAAGAAGGAAGGAGAAAAGAAAACAAAGTCGCAAGCAATCCCAAGGATCGGATTTAAAATAACCAAGAGAGACCGATCCTAACTCGTAGGGGGTCACGAAGAATTCGGCCATCCCCTAAGGATGAGTGGCCGAATGCCTCTTGGCCCGATCCGAATTTGGACGGGTCTCTCCTATCATTTTCAATCGATCCTTGCATGCATCAAGTGATGTACACACACAAATTAAACACATTTCACGAAACGAACGTCACCACGGTCTTGACTACACAAATGTAAACACGAGACGAGCGCAAGCATCATGTTTAATGAAATTTGTAGTGCAACATTGGTTCATTCAATGCCAAGCTCGGAAATGTATCCCGAGAAGCCCCCGACATCACGGGACGAGAAGTCCGCCGCCTCGGAAGAACCAAGGGACCCCTCGGCCCCCTTGCAAGGAAGGTGACCGCGAGCTCCTCCTGGTGCAACCGACCCGTGAGGACCTCTTCCCCCTAGATCTCGAGTGCTTCTCGTCATGTCCACACATTACACGACATTCGGGACGATAAAGTATGGGGAACAACAAGCTTCGGGGCGAAAGAGCGCCCGGTGCGTCCGTGAGGGGCAAGGGAACTCTCGGCCATCCCTTTGGGAGGTATGGCCGCGAGTTCCGCGACCCCCACGGACCACGAGGGGCTCTCTAGCCTCGAAATAAGTCGTGCCCGACCATGAGACGCACGTTCACACATCATTCGGACGTAGCCAAAAGGATAAAACGTCATGACGTTGCATGGGGTTGCATGGAAGCTTAGATTCGGAAGAAAAACGACGTCTGTCATGCTCCTTAGTCACTTAAATCACGTTATCACTCCATGCAAACACATATAGAGAGTCCTAACTTCTCTAGGTTATGAAGAGGTGTTACCTAGCCTCGTTGCAAGAGGAAAAGAGTCGGGGAAGCTGCCTTGAGAGTCGCGAGACTCGGCTTGGAGCTACGGGTGGAACGACCCGAAAGAAGCGCAGTCGCGGCAATCTCGGGAAAACGGGTCGGCACGCTCGCTCCGGCCACGGCACGGTGTGAGACCGGGTTCGTTGGACTCCTAAGAGGTAGATCTAGGTGACCATGGGCAGACCCGAACGTGCCAAGGCCCAGAGAAATCCGAAACAGTGAGAATAAGTTCGGAATGGACCCAAAGGAACCGGTAAGAGAATAATGGTGAAACGGTGGTTGTGTACGGTTGATCGGCCCTCGGACCGTGACCACCTCTTCACGGGGGAGGGAGAGGGTTGTGAGGAACCCTTTGAACGTGATGGCACGACTCGCCGAGGTCGTGGGGCGAAATGGCACGCGTAAAGGTCCGGTGTGCGCCCGGGTGACCCTCGGGACCCGATTCTCCCTTCTGCTGGAATGCGATGATGGAGGCCTCAAATGGGGAATCTAAGCTCGGAAATGGACTTAGGGGGTAGGAAATATGTAGGCTAGGGAGTTTGATGATTTTTTGCTTAAGTTGGGTCGGGTGGTTACCGGAATACCGAGTGGTTTTCCGACGGTTTTGGCCTTGGCAAGGGCTGGACGAATTGGAGGGGAGGGCTAGAGTTTGAGAGGATTCTTGAGAGAGATTGGCTTGAGAGAGAGTGAGAATGAAGAAGTGATTAGAACTAATGATGCTAGAGGCTTTATAGGGATGGCTAACGGCTCGATTAAGGAAGCTTAATCACGGGTTAGGGGCTTAAGAGGGGGCTGCCGAAATTGGAGGGAAGATTAGGGAGGGATTTGTGTCTTGTAGAGTGTAGGGGAAGCAAGAGGGAAGTGATGGAGTGATGGATGGGTGATGGGAGTTGATGGATGTGAGGGAAAATTTGAATTTGTGGTGGAGGAGGCTTGGAGCCGCCGGTGGGAGGGAGGAGCCGCGGCTTGGGGCTGTCATGTCGGAGCTGAGGGTTTGAGCCGCAGCTTGGGGTTGAGCCGTGGCTTGATGGCTCGGCTTGGTTGAGCTGTGGGCCCCGTTCGATTGAGAGAAAAGCCGGAAAATGCTTGAAACTTGATTGAGCTTGTATCCGATCTCCGATGTCCAATTAATTTGTAGATTTGGAATGCTTGAATGACGAGGATTTGAATGAGCCTAATATCGCCATGCGTCGTGTGAACGAACGCTCGGGCGACTTGGCGCCTCGAGAGTCGGTTTTGCCCTGTTTGGACGTTCGGAGCGGAGTTTAGTGTCCCCCGGTCCCCAATTGCTGTTTGTGCGTCTCGACATTCGTTTCGGTGACCCTTCTGCCCCGTGAAGGATCGTTGGCTCGTTGTCCCCGACCGTAGACCGTTAGCCCGGGAAGGCCTAGGGACTTGTGACCAGGATTTTCTCAGTATTCCCTGAATGTCTTGAGGTGCTCGGGGATCGCTGCGATCTCTGTTTTCCGTGGGCGTACCCCGAAGGCTCGCCGGGAGACATTCATGACCACTGAAACGTCCCTCGAGAAACCCGGTCGAGCTCCGGAAGGTCATCTGAAGCTTGTTCCCCGACCTTGGTGGTCCCTGGGTGTCTGTAGGCCCGTTTTGGGGGCCGTCTGCTTGTCAGTGGGGCGGGCCCCCAGGAGCTCTGCCAAAAAAGGCATCCGTGAGGGATCGGGGTGTCCCGGCCCAAGCAGGATGCCCTGGAAATGCGTCCGAACGTGTCGCTGGTCACTTTGGCACTAAGAGGGATTTTTAGAATCCCATATTGGGCACCTTTCGGTGCTTCAGTGATTCGGTGATGAATAGTGCCGCAGTGCCAGCTCCGCTGTTTTCGGGGTCCTTTGCATGTAAGTTCTTCCGATGGCTTTCCTTTGCTTTTCTCAGTGACCAAGCTCTTCTCTCATTGTTCATGACTCCGTGCTCGCCTATTTGCCTCTGATTGCCGGGTGATGAATAGCATCCCGAGCTTTGATCGGGGATTCTCGTGTAGGAAGCCGATGAGCCAAAATGGGGTGCTGATAGGGTGGAGAGTTGGCTTTGAATTACCGCGAACGGGTTGGGCACAAAGATGCCTTGGGTCGTGGGCGTGGGCTTCTGGATGAGCGTCGTATAGTCCTCAATTGTGGGTGCCAATTCTGTTCCCTGAAAGTTGAACACTGCATGTCGGGGGTCCCAGAATTCGGCGGCGGTCCTTAGGAAGATCCAATCCACCGGAGTTTCAATGAGCATAACCACGTCTCCGATGATGCCTTGAATAAAGGCGCGATCCACCGGGCGGAATGTCCTCCAAATGCGCATGATTTCTTGCCTAAGCGGTGTGATTGCTTCGAGCCTGAGGCCGGGAGCCGGGCGTTCCATTCTTACCTAAATAGAGGAGATGTCGACTCAACGTCTTAAGAATCAAACCAATGTAATGTCCTAAGTCGTTTTCAGAAATAATGCATGCAGTGCGGAAAGATAAACTATAACCGTGTTCTTTATAGTATACATCACTCTTTCTCAAAAAAAGCAACAAAAAAGCCCGTCCTAAAAAAAAGAAACTACGGGCCGACTCAACGACTTGACTTTGGGGTCGGTTGGCGGCATGGAGGTAAAGATTGGTCCAGCATGACGGTCCCTATGTGTACGGACCCGAATGTGGACTTTCGTCGGGGCCCGCATGCGCGCTTTTGGATCGCGCTGCTTGGGAGTGTCCACCTTCCCGTGGGGACGCGTGACGAACACGCGTGAGAGAAGGAGTCGCCACTTATCATTTTACGACCCGTAGGTCGAGGGTGGATAAGTTACCCGGGTTTAAGGGTATGGAACGCCTATTTTGTTGTTAAGGCATTGATCTGTGCGGAACCGGAAAATCCGTGTTCGGGGGTTCATGTTACGTGCGAGCCTATATCCCGCACGCCCTTTCGGTACTCTGGTTTGCCAGGCTTGCATGTTTTATGATTTACCGCATGAATTAAGTTGCACTCGGCTCGCACGTTTTGACACCGGAGATTCGGTGAACCAAACAATGTCGGTTGAGAAGCCGAGAGAGAAGTAAACCTGTATGTCGGGGAGTTGGTTCACAATCTTGCTATACAGTTCATCGAACCATGGAGGTTGAATTCCTGCGTGAACCAGAACCGCGAGTTCTTGGATTTACTTGTATCTGGGCAAGCATTAGACCGATTCGATTAATTCGACTCTCGAACCGTTCGCTCACCGACTGGAATTCTTACAGAACAAATTTACAAAATAAAAGTCCTTACAATGTCTCGAAAACAATAAATAAAAATTACAAATGGCCGAATTCCAGTCGACTCGTGTTCGGTTATTATTCCGCTCTAACTCACCGTGAGTTTAGGGAAAAGACCGAAGAATTGAAATTCAATGCACGCTCTCACTAAATAGGGCGTTGGACCCTGTGAGTGTTGATTAGGGCGTTGGACCCTGTGATCGATGATTAGGGCGTTGAACCCTAATATTATTCGGCCTAGGGATCAGGCTCGACCCATATGACAAACAAGTGTTGAAAGATAACACGCAGCAGGTAAATAACAGATAAAGTGTTTGTTATTATCGAGTGTACGTGTTTTAACAAGTTGTTAATCCGGGGTATTTTGGCATACAAATCCTACCCTAGACAAACAAGCACGTGCCAATGTTTTAGCATTCGGCTTTGTTTTGAGAACTTGACAAAGAGAGTCAAATCTCATGTGTGTGGATTGCTTTTACAATTGTTCTGTATTGTGATACTGAATTTTCACTGAATTAGCCAAACTCGGGTTTTGACTCTAAATTTGGAATCTAGAATTCCTCCTAACCATTATCTAGTGTTGGTTAGGTCGAGTGAAAGGTTAATCAGCATTTTGCATGTTTTCTGACAGAGATAACCGTTCTAGTTACCCGAGTCTATGTTAGGATGACAGAAACTCATCAGTTAGATAAGAAAAGGCTATGTAGATGAACTTGCACCTAAACAGGTAGCCCGTTCTTATCCCGTACTGTAGTGTTTCTGTCATGCTAACCCAAAGGGTGTCGCTGAATTGTGAAAAGACGATTTTGCCCTTTATTTGAAAATTGTTTTCAGAAAAGGGGAAATATCGCAGTGTGGGCCACCTTGGCCTGTAGCCGGTGTCGACCAATTCCCTGGATCGTCCAAGATTGTGCAAGAACCCCGAAAAAGCCAAAGAACCGGTTGATATGCCCGGAAGTGATCTAGAAAGATCTTCTGTATCCTGACCTGAGTTACCTAGAATCAGGTAAAAACTCAAGTTGAGACACAGAAGCCCTTTTCAGACGTCCATGCTACCTCGGACCGCGCGTTTCAGGTTTTGAAATTGATAAGTTTAAAAAGGGCACCAACGTCATTTGACAACTCATCGACGCGAGTTATCAGTGAATGGCCAATTCGTGTAAACTTTATTAGTGTGAAGTGGGTTTAATCATGTGAGCGTCCCGATTAACCCGTTCGTGAAATTAATGCTTAAGGGTTGTGCCGAATGCATTAATTGTGAAAACGATTCGCGACTCGACGACCAAGACGATTCCATAAGGCTCGAGGATAATTTGGTCCAATGACCGAAACTACCATTGTAACCGAATGGACCTGAATGAGTCATCGATTCTCGAATCCATGCATCCTTTGTTTTGAAAAGACATTTTCATGCGATTTTGCGACGATAATGTAAATTGCAAATTACTCGAAAGCCGAGAATGGACTTAAAACGGGAAGAGGAAGCCTCATGCAACCCGTAAAGTCTAAGAGGCTCTCGGTTACTTCTCCTTGGAGATAGCCGAGAGGTCCCATGGCCCGAATGGGGTTCCACGAGGTTTCCCCGTCTCGTTTCGAATCATTTCTCGCATGCTTAAACGACAAACATTATAAATGACACGATTAAACGAAAGCCGGTATTGCCATGATTTGAATAACGCATTCGAACATGGAAACATGCACAAACAAGTTATTTAAGAAATCGATAAAACAATACCGACTTCGTGCACGTGAGAAAATACGATGAAACTCGGGAATCGAACTTGGATCGGGTCAAGAAGATCGTTCCTTGCCCGAAAGGAGCAAGAGAGCATTCGGTCACCTCCCTTGGAGGGAAACCCGTGAGCTCTTTGCCTTTCTCGGGTCGGGATGTTCTTCTCGACTACGATCCAAGTGTTTCCCGACATGCTAGCATATAAATCAAGGATAAATATGCATGATATAACATGGAAAATGCATAAAGATTAAAACTTGAAAATAAAACATACATAAAACCCCTTATAACTCCATAAGCAACAAGAATGTAACGGGCCGTTTGGATTCGGAGTTAAAGTCAACGAAACTTTAACTTTAACTTTAACTGAGGAAGAAGACAAGGATTTGTGGGCCCACCATTTTGACTTTAAATAAAATAAATGGATGTAGTAGATAATTGTGTATAATGAGATTGTGTGTTTGAATAAGATATGGGACCCACCAGTTTGACTTTTCAAATGTGTGTTTTGTTGTGTAGTGTAGAGTTAAAGTTCAAGTTAAAATCATGGTGATTTTAACTTCAAATCCAAACAGGGAAAAGTCCTAGCTCCTCTAAGTCGGGAATGGTCATACCTAGTCCCGAGGAGCGGGATGGGACCTTCAAGAGTCGGGTTGGACCGTTGATGGGTCGGGTTTGGGCTGATTTCCGTTGAACTGACCCGAATGGCACCAAACAGACTCGGCTGGAATACTGGACAGACCCGACTGGCACAAGTCAGGTCGGACGTTGCCACGGAGGCTCCCGATGGAATTTTGAGGCAAGGTCAGCGGCCTTGGGTAGCCAAGGGACCCCTCTAGGTGACCGTGGTGGTCATTTGCTCCTAGAGTTGTCGGGTCGACCCGCACAGTCCTGTAAAAATCACCAAAAATAGAGGATGTCTGGAAACTGGCCCGACTGGATTCCGATGGAGTTTTTGAGCAAGGCCAACGGCTCCTGACTCCTAACTGACCCCTGGAGGTGATAGAAGTGTCCGTTTGTCGAAAACAGTCACGGATCGACCCGATCTGCAAGAAAACCGTACAAACAGTCAGAAATTTCGACCCGACTGGGCAATCGGGCTATTTCTTCTTCCTGGGGTTAAACCGACGGGTTTTTCTTGGATTTCTTGACTCCTTGACACCCTAGGGTTGTTTGGGGAGGTGTTTGATGGATTTTGGTAGCTCAAACCGACTTGGAAAGGCTTGAAACCCGATTTGACATTTTTGAGCCGAGAAGGACCAAATCCGTCCAGATTTTGTTCAAGGCTGGTTCTATGGGTTAGATGCTTCAAACTTAAAATCTAAGTTAAGAAATGGATAGAGGGGGTCAAAAACATGTGGGATATGAACTTTGGTAAAGTTTGGATTTAAGCCGGAATGGATTCCGACTTAAGACTTTGCCTAGTTTTGCTTGGTTTTGCTTGTTCTTGCTGAGCTGAGATTTTGCTGAACTCCTTGAGAGTTTGAGAGCTTTTGTTTGAGTGAGAAATGCTAGAGAGAGAGTGCTTGAAGGTGTATCATTAAGTTAATGACATTTGGACAATATATAGGCTATGCTTAAGTGCAATTAAGTGTGAAAAAGCTTGATTAAGGGCATGCTTATGGGGATCCGAATTTGCTAAGCAAGATAAGGATGAATCTCCTCCATGCATTCTTCATGAAGATGAGCCAAATGCATTGAATGCATGGATGGTGATGGTTGAGTGCAAGAAGGACAAAGCTAGATATTCTGAAGGCAAAGAGTGCAAGAGAGCATGGGATGGACGGCTTTGGCAAGGGAGGAGTTGCCCTTGGGCAATCCATGGGTCCCACGGCCGAAGAGGAGAAACCGGAGAAAGCTCGGGTCTCGATTGGTCGCGCATTCGAAGTTCGTGGTTCGAATTGAACGTCGAATTATCGACATGTGCGAGAAAGCGAGTTTAATGAGCCCGAGATTGGCATTTTTCATGGAGAAATGTCCCGGAAGTGTACGAGGCTTGGAAGCTAGTTTTGCTCATTATAGGTGACCAGAGCGAAGTTTTCCGCTTCTGACAGCATATCTTGTGTCTGCATCTCTCGTTGGTCATTTTGACATAAATTGTCAGACAACGTGAACAATTGTCCCTTAAGCCGGTAATGCTAACGTGGGGCCGGAGACGTCCTAGGAGGCCGAAACTGGATTTCTCATAGTGATTTCTGAGTTGCTTGGGCACTCCGGAGATTACTATAGTCTCTGTTTGTCGAGATCAGACCTCCAAGGACTTGAAAAGTGTATCTGAGACCTCTAAAGCACTGCTCGAGAGGTCTAGATGAGTCGTGTGATTTATTCCGACGATTCCACGTTGAGCCCTGAGAAGGCTAGCATGGTGTAGGATAGACACCCGGCGTCAAGTTTCCGTAAAAAGGACCTCCGGATATGCATTTCCACTGAAAATGACCATTTTCGCTCCTCGGAGGTTACTCGGGAAACTGATAAAGGTTTTGCTGTCTGTTTTGCCCAATTGTGAATGTCTGCTAGAGTTCTCAGGGCAATGCGGTATGAACTTCGTTTGCCGCAATTCCATCAGACCAGTCTTCGGCTATGCTCTTCCGAAGAGGGGTATGTTTGTTTTGCCGCTCGGAAGTCATTTGAAGTGTCTGTGTGACTTCCAAGAGACAATCTGAAGCATTGTTCATGCTCTGTGTGCTGGTGGGGTATGGCCGCGTCTGATATTTGGAATTAACTTTTCTCTAGGAAACCGGCATTTTTGGACTTCCACTGAAAGGTTGTCTGTATACAGAAAGTTGTTCTGTATAGAGCAGATGATTTGCAAAATGCCTTTGGGGACACTTTTCATCTGTTTGGCATTGGAGTGGATTTTTGGAGTCCAATATTGGCTATCTTCCGATGGTCGAGCGCACTATCGAAAAATAGTACCGTCCGTGTGATATACTGAAAATGCCGGTTTTGGACATTGTTGAGCTTTCTAGTCGCTCTGTTGCCTTTTGGTGACTCTTGGAGTCCTTCTGTCACATCCATGGGTCATTTGCTCAATTTTGCCGGCTTGAGGATGAATAGTGATTTTTCACTCTGTTGAGCCGTTTTTCTGTACTCTGCTCAAGTCATAGCTTGGATCATTGCTGATAATGTGGTTTGAATCGGTGAGCCAAAATGGGGTGCTGATAGCTTGCCCCTCTTTGACTGCGTGCTCGAGTAGAGGAAGCAGCCAAACACTTAAGAAGCACCCCAGTTTGATAGCAATTGATCGATGTGGAATTTCCTATATGTCCTTCTCCTTCTTGCTTTGGATATACGGGATATTCTACCTAATAAAAAGGAGATATAGTGAGATGCGCACAATGGACGTGTAGAGTCCAGAATTGAGCTGGGATAGGCATTTAAAATCGGGATTGACCTGAAGGGGACTGACCCCAGTGCAAAAATTAAGTCGGGATTGACCCGAAGGGGATTGACCCCAATGCAAAAAAGTAGTCGGGATTGACCCGAAGGGTTTGCAATATGCACGGGGCGCATACCGAATGAACTGCATGGTTCAAAGGCGCCTACCCAGTGGACTTGCGAGGTGCACGAGCGCTTGCTCGGCGGGTTGCAAGGTGCACTGCATTCCTGAGAAGGTGCACGCCAATTAAAAAGTGCATTACGGAAATAAAAGGTGCACTGCGTTCCTGAGAAGGTGCACGACAATTGAAAGGTGCGTTGCAGAAATGAAAGGTGCACTGCGTTCCTAAGAAGGTGCACGCCAATTGAAAGGTGCGTTGCAGAAATGAAAGGTGCACTGCGTTCTTGAGAAAGTGCACGCCAATTGAAAAGTGCATTGCGGAAATAAAAGGTGCACTGCGTTCCTGAGAAGGTGCACGCCAATTGAAAGGTGCTTTGCGGAAATAAAAGGTGCACTGCGTTCCTGAGAAGGTGCACGCCAATTGAAAGGTGTGTTGCAGAAATGAAAGGTGCACTGCGTTCCTGAGAAGGTGCACGCCAATTGAAAAGTGCATTGCAGAAATAAAAGGTGCACTGTGTTCCTGAGAAGGTGCACGCCAATTGAAAAGTGCATTGCGGAAATAAAAGGTGCACTCTGTTCCTGAGAAGGTGCACGCCAATTGAAAAGTGCATTGCGGAAATAAAAGGTGCACTGCATTCCTGAGAAGGTGCACCCCAATTGAAAAGTGCATTGTGGAAATAAAAGGTGCACTGCGTTCCTGAGAAGGTGCACGCCAATTGAAAGGTGCATTGCAGAAATGAAAGGTGCACTGCGTTCCTGAGAAGGTGCACGCCAATTGAAAGGTGCATTGCGGAAATGAAAGGTGCACTGCGTTTCTGAGAAGGTGCACGCCAATTGAAAAGCATTGCGGGAATGAAATGTGCAGAAAATAAATGCAAACACTGGGGAGTTGCATGAGGTGTGGAAAGAATCATTGTGATTCCTCCCTCGCTGAGCTTGTCTGCGTTGCAATTGATGTTGTGGCAGAATGCTTCGTTGCTTGCCAACTGATTGTGATGCTAGAGTGCATCGAGTACTACTCTGAAGATTCTCCTCTTGGGTTGAGATTGTCACCCTCTGTGGTAGTGATGTGTTTGATCTGCCGAAAGCCGGGCTCGCCGCTAGGCGGTTACCTGTTGGGTTACCAGAAACCGGCTTTGCTGCTGAGGAATGATTGTGCTTTGCCGGAGGCCAGCTCCGCTGCTTGGGTGGTCATGCTTTGACCTGCAAGAAGTTCGCCGAAAGTCGGCGTCTTGTATTGCGAGACTCGAGCTCTAAAGCAGAGCGCCTACGTATCCCGTGGGACCGGGAATCAGAGTCTGCAGTAGTTCTTGTCGTTTGCAATACCTGTGATCCTGAAATTACTAGTAAATCATGTGACAAATACTAACAAGTGATAGGTACAGGTTAGCACCAAAAAGAGCATCGTTGTGACGCACATATCTTCAGTTTTGGGTCGCTTGAGCAACCCGTGAAGGATTTTGCTTTTACAGTGCAGATGGGTCCCATTTTCGGAGGCCTAGATGCGAGGACTCAATGGGCTCCCGTTAGCCATGCTTGGGCATATTGAGACTTCCCAGCGATGCCCTAGCAGTTCTATCGTTTGTTCAACGCGCCCGTCGGTTTTGAATCCTTCTCAATAGGGTACCGTAGGGCGGCTGCATTTGCAACCCGCTTGGGGATTTCTATTCAGATTTGGTCAGACTCGGTCTGACCATCTCCAAAGCGTTATGACTAGAACCTCGGAGAGGAATGTTAGGGATTTTGGCTCCGTGGTAGCCTGTTAAAGGGCGGCTGTGACCCATTTGGAGTTATGCAAAGACAAAGAGAAAAGAGAAAGCTTGGGAAGCACGTTGCCCCAGGCTAAAAGGATACACGGGTTCACGCCTGTAGCGAGATGTACCCTCATTTTCCTTCGTCCTTCTGTTGTGTAGGTTATACCGAATTGCTTGGATGGCGTATTCAGTTGCCCACTGTGCTAGAGGAAGGTTCCCTCTTGGACGGTTGACTGGTATTGGAGAGTCGATCGGGGATCGTGTTGGAATAGATAACCTGGCCACTTCCCTTGGGGATCCCTTGTCCACACGATGTGTGAGAGACTAGGGGGCAATTTTATCTATCTCTCGTTTTGCTCTCCTTTTGCTACGGTCACCCACCTCGGGGCCGCACCTCTCAACCTAAAAGGGAAGAACTCTCCTTTTGCCACGACCGCCTCAAAGGGTTTCCGGTCGTGCCTCTCTTTTGCCCTAGTTTTTACCTAGGCCGCCCCAAAAGGGGTTTTCGACCTAGCGGGCTCGATTCTTTTATCTCTCGAGTTTGCAAGGGCGAAGGTTTTGAAGGATTCAACCTCCAAGTGCATTGTTTTCTGTCTCCGTCGAGGAATTTTGTTTGCTGCTCCCCTTTTGTCGGGGTTTGTTGATTTCTTTGGATTGGCGGCGCCAGTGCTTTTGTTGAACCTCGGCATTGCCTTTCTTTTGTTAGTTGGCGGGTTTTTCCCGCTTCTTTTCTCTCTCTCTTCATTGGCGGTGTCAGCACCCCATTTTGGCCTACCGGCTTCCCGCACAAGGATTCCCGACTGAAGCTCGGGACAATATTCATCGCCCGGCAATCGGAGGCAAATAGGCGGGCACGGGGTCATGAACAATAAAGAAAAACACGGTCCACTAAGAAAGGCGGAAGAAAGCAGTCAGAAGAACAGACGAACGAGGAATCCCGAAAACAACAGAGCTTGCACTGTGGCACTATTCATCACTGAGTCACCGAAGCACCGAAAGGTGCCCAATATGGGGCTCCAAAAATCCCTCCCAGTGCCAAAATGACCAATGACACGTCCGGGCGCATTTCCGGGACATCCTGCTTAAGCCGGGACACCCCGATCCCCCACGGACGCTTTTTCTGACAGAGCTCCCGGGGTTCGCTCCACTGACAAGCAAACGGCCCTTCAAAACGGGTCTACAGGCGCCCAGGGACCACCAGGGCCGGGGAACAAGTTTCAGACAACCTTCCGGAACTCGGCTCGGCTTCCCGAAGTACGTTTCAGTGGTCACGAACGTCTCCCGGCGAACCTTCGGGGTATTTCCACGGAAAGCAGAGACCACGACGATCTCTGAGCCCCTCACAATAATCCTCGAGCACCTCAAGGCATTCGGGGCACATTGAGAGAATCCCGGTCAAAGTCCCTAGGTCTTCCCGGGCCAACGGTCCCCGACTGAGGACAACGAGCCAACGATTCCCCACGGGGCAAAAGGACCGCCAAAACGAATGCAAGGATGCACAGAGGTCAATCGGAGGTCGAAGGGCATTAAATTCCACTCCGAACTTCCGAACAGGGCAAAACCGACTCTTGAAGCGCCGAGTCACCCGTACGTTCGTTCACACGACGTACGGCGATATTGGGCTCATTCAAATCCTCGTAGTTCAAGCATTCCAAATCTTCAAATTAATTGGACATCGGAGGTCGGATGCAAGCTCAATCGGGTTTCAAGCATTTTCTGGCTTTTATCTCAATCAGACGGGACCCACAGCTCAGCCAAGCCAAGCCGTCAAGCCGCGGCTCAACCCCAAGCCACGGCTCAACCCTCGGCTCCGAATTGACAGCCCAAGCCGCGGCTCAAGCTCTCTCACCCGTCGGCTCCAAAGCTCCCCCTCCACACAATTTGAATTTTGGCTCTTACACCCATCACTTCTTCTTACACACTTACACCCATCCATCACTCCATCACTTCCCATCAACTCCTCTTCCTTTCCCCACACTCAATGTGACACTTTCCCCCTTAATCCCATTGAAATTCGGCAGCCCTAGTTTAGCATACAAAAAACCGCACTTAACATCATTTAATCACACCGTTAAGCCTCCCTATAAGTTCCCATTGATCATTAGACTTAATCACTTCTTCATTCTCCTTCTCTCTCAAGCCAATCTCCCTCTAAAATCCTCTCAACTTTCAGCCCACTCCCACAGCTCGTACCACTCCTTGCCAAGGCCGAAACCGGCCAAAACCGTCGGAAAACCACCCGGTATTCCGGTAACCACCCGACCCGACTTAAACCAAAAATCACCAAACTCCCTAGCCTACCTATTTTCCATCCCCTAAGTCCGTTTCCGGGCTTAGATTTTCCATTTGAGGTCCCTAACATCACTTTCCAGCCAAAGTTGTAATTGGGTCCCGAGTCTCCAAGCCGCGTGCAACCGAGCTCCTCGACGTGCCATTTTCTCCCGCGACTTCGGAGAGTCGTGCCATCACGTTCAAAGGGTTCCTCACGACCCTCACCCTCTCTCGTGAAGAGGTGGTCACGATCCGAGGGCCGATCCACCGTGCACAACCTCCGTTTCATTGTTTTTCACTTACCGGGTTTTCCGTGTTCATACCCGAACTTCTCTCACGTTTTTCGAGCTTGTCTAGGGCTCGGCACGCTCGGGTCTGCCCGTGCTCGTCTAGATCTACCTCTTAGGAGTCCAACGAGCCCGACCTTGCACCGTGCCGTGCCCGGAGCTCGCGTGCCAAGCCGTTCTCCCGCGACTAGCCGCGGCTGTTTTCTCTCGGATTGCTCACTTCCGCGACTTCAAGCCGAGTCTTGCGACTCCCACGGCCACTTCTCCGACTCCTTCCTCGTGTTCCGAGGCTAGGTAAGACTCCTCTATGACTTAGAGAAGCTATGTTCTTCGATATTTGTTTGATATGGGGTGTTAGGGGCTCATTTCGCATGATTTTCCTTAGATCCCGGGTTTGGCCCTTGAGCAACTTCGTGAACCATCCGACTTCGAAATGAGCTGCAATTTTTACCACAGACACTTGATGTTATTTTAAGTCCCCATACAAAATTTCAGATTTCTCTGTGCACTGGATCTCCGGATAAAAAATGTTTACCCGTTATTTCGGTATTCTCGGCCAGATTTTGATATGTCTCGTGAACCATCCGAGTTCGAAATGAGCTGAAATTTTTACCACAGACACTTGATGTTATTTTAAGTCCCCATACAAAATTTCAGATTTTTCTGTGCACTGGATCTCCGGATAAAAAATGTTTACCCGTTATTTCGGTATTCTCGGCCAGATTTTGATATGTCTCGTGAACCATCCGAGTTCGAAATGAGCTGAAATTTTTACCACAGACACTTGATGTTATTTTAAGTCCCCATACAAAATTTCAGATTTTTCTGTGCACTGGATCTCCGGATAAAAAATGTTTACCCGTTATTTCGGTGTTTCCGGTCTGATTTTGATAGATCTCGCGAACCATCCGACTTCAAAATGAACTGAAATTTTTACCACACATTCCTGATGTTATTTTAAGGTTCCACACAAAATTTCATATTTTTATGGGCGCTGAAACTCCAAATAAAAATTATTTACCGAACTTTTCGTATATTTGACAAATCAGATCACACTGTTTTTTTGGGTCTAATTTAGCCCTCTCCAAACTGAATCTAGATCCAAAATAGACCCCTTGACCCTGATCCGACTCTGTTTTCATGTTTATTACATTTACGATTTACCTCGTTTTTCGTGCCGATGCCATTTTATTGATTCCATTATATATCATGTTTGTGTTTATATTACATGTTTATTTGTGATTCCAAGACCATGGTGGCATCGACTTTGTAAATGTGTGTGTTCTTATTATGTTTGGCGTCTTACGCATGCAAGAAACGATTAAAACCGATTCTTGTAATTGATTGCAATTATATTTTTTGTTTAAATCATTAGCTTCACGATTAATTTACATGTTAGGCGCATTAACCCCGAACAATCATCTCATTAGCCCATAATAATCAAGGTTTAACTCCTCAATCACTAAACCATTCCACAAACGAGAAATGGGACGCATCATTTGATTAATTAAATCACTCGGACTAAATAATTGGACAAATTGAATATTAATTCGTAAACGTATCGATGGTTCATGGAACGGCGGAAATGCCCTTTTCCTTAAAAGCTCATAATTTCAAAACATCGAGACGTGTAACACGAATAGAATCGTGTCTAGCAAGTACTCGCGTACTATGACTCGAGTCCGGGCCCAATTTGAGGCGGCTCGAGTCGAGATGCGCGAGTCCTCTTTAGACCTCTTCGTGTCACACGATCTTTAATTTATATATGAACATCACATGTTTTACCACTCAAGGGCATAGTCGTCATTCCGTGATTCATCGATATCCTAGGCTTTAGGGAGTCGGAAACACCTCGATCTATGGACGGAAAGGGACGGCCCGTTCGGGTGCGAGTTTCATTCGTACGGCCCATTCCGTTCACTTTCGGTGTTTCTATCTTCCTATCGTAGATTCGGTGGTGAACCTTTTTATTTCAGTTGAAAAAGACGAAGAACCGGATTAATCATGTACTTGACTTAAATAAACATTAGATAATGGATAGGTGGAATATTAGATTCCAATCTAGAGTCAAAACACGAGTTTGGCTAATTCAGTGAAACCGCAGTGACACTTAACTGAATAAGAGTCATAAAACAAACACACACATGTAATCGGCTTAGAACCTTATCCTAGCCCGCCCTCTATGTTTGCCTAGGTTAGATGCATTGTTTGCCAATCAACCACGGGTAATAACTGATTAAATCACGTACATTCGACTTAATACACCACTTGTCTGTATTCATCGACAATTGTCAGTTGCTTTCTGTATCGTGTCAGTTACATCAGTTTTCTTCCGTTTTATTCTTGCTTTTGATGATTTATTGCGGTTCGGGCCCGAACCCATAAGTCACGTGTTGCATGGGGTCCAACGCCCCAAATCACCGAACACGAGGTCCAACGCCTCTTAACTCACCGAGCGCGTGCAACCCGAGTGCGGAATGGGATCTAGCCTCGATTCACCGTCACACTCCGAATACGGCCTATGTGGAAGGCGGATTTGGATTGAGCGCGTGAAACGTGTTTAGATATCACCCGGGAGCTCGATCGATCCAACGGTTACAGTGGAAACAAGTCGTTTTTCTGCAAACCGACGGTTCGATCGGACCCGACCCTCGGCTCTTTGAGCCCGCGTTGCCTTAATTTATTTATCGGTTATTCAAAATACACGGTGAGCAGAAGCGGAATAGTGGCCCAATGCAAACCGATCGGGATCCATTTACTTATTCGGTTATACTTTGTAATTGTTCGAGAGAACATTGTGAGGATTCTATTTGTATGTTCATTCATCTCCTTGTAAGGATCCCCGATCGGTGAGCGAGAGGTCCGAGTGCTGGATCAGTTAAGTTGGTCTATCGCCACCAAAGGGTGAGTAAGCTTGGATACTCGTGGTTTCGGTTCACGCAGGGAATCAACCATCACGGTTCGATGAACTGTAACGCTAAGATAGTGAACCGACTCCTCGATGCACAAGCCTACTCATCTTTCGGACTCTTGGTCCAACTTGATCAATTCATCGAATTTACGGTGTCAAAACGGGCGAGTCGAGCGCAACTCTAAATCACGCGGTAAATAAACAAAATGGCAAGCCTAGCAAGCTAGAGTACCGAGAGGGCGTGCGGGATATAGGCCCGCACGTAATAGAACCCCCGAATTCGGAATTTTTGGTTCCGTACGACCATTGCCTTAGCATTTAGGTGTACCCCGTACCCCTAGACCCGGGTAACTTGCCGGCCCTCGACCCTCGGGTCGTAAATTGGCAAGTGGCGACTCCTTCTCACGTGCGTCCGCCGCGCGTCCCCGGGAAGGTGGACACTCCCAAGCCGCGTTTGCTTAGGCGCGCGCATGCGTGCCCCGACGAGATGAAATTCGGGTGCGCAGAGCTTGGCGACTCCACTGGGGACATCTAGAGGGTTCGGGCTCAATCCCGTTTGCTTGCTTGCTTGTTTATTTACTGCTTTCCGTCGTTTACGGCTTATCTACTTACGCACATTTATTTCACGCATGCATTGCATATCATGCTAGCTTTAGGTGCCTTGTCCGAAATCCCACGGGCGCCAAAATAGGAAGCTAGGTTAGTCAGAGGTTTCGAGTAAGGGAACGGATTGAGTCGGCTATGCCACCGAACCAGGCCCCAAAGATCCTCGCTCGATTTCAAGGAATTCACACCCTTGAGTCGGGAGCCCCCATCCATAGATAGCACGGTCCTTGTAGCACCGAACCATGCATCGTGCTATGCCTCCATGCAAGCCTTCAACCCGACGCCGACAACAGTCCATCGAGTCGGCCTGCGTGCCACTTGAGTCTTTTCCATTTCAAGAGCGATGTACATGTAATTTCTATTAAGCCGTGGGCATTTACTCTCTTCGCACACATGCATCATGCAATTTTCAAAAAATAGGACGTCATTCATGTTGACGAGTCCTAGGCGGATTTTCCTGTCGTCTTGGTAAGGGACACCTTGCTCGGCCTCCTGCCCGCGCCTCGGCAGAGTCCACCAGAACACAAGAACCTTGCCGACCCGCCACGAAATGCAGATGGCGTATACTCTGGGACAGCATGATCGACCTCATCAACACTAGGTTCGATCACCGAGAGGTCGCTGAGGAACGAAGAACTCGCCGGCCAACCACCTCAGAGGGAGCTCTCCCAAACTCGTGCCAAGATGCAGAGATGCGGTCAGGAGCTCGCTTGAGCGAACGCCGCCCTGGAGAGGTCTAGGAAAGGGCCTCATGAAGACCCACACATGCACTCTAGGATAGATATCTCCGCAAGGCCCTCGCCTAGACCCGGTGCTTTCCAAGGCGGCGCTCGCTCAAACCCCGAGTGTGGTGGCAAATTAGCTTAAGGCTCTATTTTACAAAATTTGCATTGTACTTTGAACCTTTCGAGTCAATGTGAACGACAACATTAGCTTTTGAAAACTCACGCGTTGCACGCATCCTATTTATTTACTATTTTACACGAGAATTAACACTACCACACGGTAGACAAAGTTGTGACAGCCTTTGCAGGTGGATCTCTCGTGGTCCTCACCCTTCCTCCACGGCGAGACGATCAGTAGCTCAAGGGCCAACCATCTAAGCAACACTAACTCCCCATTAATCCCGCGCAATCGATTACGTCATTGCATGGTTGAGCACATGTCCCTCGATGCTACAAGTGCTTCCACCAGCACAACAGTGTGCCCTTTCCGCGTCGTGCGAGCACACCCCTACCTTGCCCATGCACGCATCCTCGACACACCTTGTGCATATCCCTCAGCGCGCTCGCACGACACCTACCAGGCTAGTTCAATCCCCTAAGCCCTTACGCTGAAATCGCGAATATAGTTTGCTCCTTCATTGTTTTCTTTCCCATTGTAGAAAATTCTACACAAGAAGACAGCATGAATACTGATCGACCACAATTGAGACAACAAACGTCTTACATCCATCCAACTCCTTGGGATTTCAACACTAAGTCCTCATCCCTGCTCCACAAAGCAAGACCGCAAGCAAATCAGCGTCACCGCATTGCAGCGCCTCACGCTATTCCTCAGCATTGACCTTTGCTTTCGCATTTCTTGCACTTTCCTATCAACCCCGCATTTACTGCATCGGGCTTCGGCCCCGCATCGGGCTCCGGCCCTGCATCGGGCTCCGGCCCCGCATTTATTGCATCAGGTTTCGGCCCCGCATCGGGCTCCATCCCTGCATCGGGCTCCGGCCTCGCATTTACTACATCGGGCTTCGGCCCCGCATCGGGCTCCGGCCCTGCATCGGGCTCCGGCCCCGCATTTACTGCATCGGGCCTCGGCCCCGCATCGGGCTCCGGCCCCGCATTTATTGCATCGGGCCTCGGCCCCGCATCGGGCTCCGGCCCCGCATTTATTGCATCGGGCTTCGGCCCCGCATCAGGCTCGGGCCCCGCATTTACTGCATCGGGCCTCGGCCTCGCATCGGGCTCCGGCCCCGCATTTACTGCATCGGGCCTCGGCCTCGCATAGGGCTTCGGCCCCGCATCGGGCTCCGGCCCCGCATTTACTGCATCGGGCTTCGGCCCCGCATCGGGCTCCGACCCTGCATTTACTGCATTGGGCTTCAGCCCCGCATCGGGCTCCAGCCCTACATCGGGCTCCGGCCTCACATTTATTGCATTGGGCTTCGGCCCCGCATCGGGCTCCGACCCTGCATCGGGCTCCGGCCCTGCATTTACTGCATCGGGCTCCGACCCTGCATCGGGCTTCGACCCCGCATTTACTGCATTAGGCTTCGACCATACATCGGCCTCTGGCCCTGCATTTACTTTTGGGTTTCGGCCCTGCAGCGGGCTCCGGCCCCATTTTTAGGCTTCGGCCCCGCATCGGGCCTCGATCTTGCATTTACTGCTTTCGGGCCTTGGTCCTACATTTACTGCTTTCGGGCCCCGGCCCAGTATTTACTGCTTTTAGGTTTTGACACCTCGCATCTACTGCTTTTTGGCTCATCTAAAGTCAAAAATCGACTTGGATTCAAATTCACCCAAGCGATACTCCGAGGAGCAAGTCTAATCCTTCAACCGCAAAAGATCACAAGCAACGGCTCTGACGAACAGAGCATGGCCCTGCCCACCCGCCGCGAGAGTCACTAGCACGGTCACATCTCCGACCGAAGAATGATCCCTGCCCACCCTCCACTGTGGCCATCAACCAGCCACTAGGGCAACATGCACTTTTCCCTAAACTCTCTTTTTACATTTATCTTAATACATTCCCAAGCGGACTCCGGACAAGAAAGGGGCATTAGGACAGTTCTCAGGACGCCCTATTGGTTTTGTCGGAATTGTTCGATTCGTCGGTCCTCCTGGGATCCGGCTTCTCGAGCCTTCCCTAGGACGGCTATGCATGCCAACCAGCAATTGGGGAAAGTACACCTATACGGCTCACGATCACAGTCTGACCACCCCAGGGTGGTGATGATTAGACTCCCGGAATTGAGTGTCCCCCACGCGCGGCACCCACGGGTCGCGCGCTGGATGAGGGAACCTCCCATGGGTCCACCTTACATTTCTTACCACACATTCCACCGCATAATCGCCTAATGCATCATCCTCTTTGTCATCCTTCACAGGGACACGCCAGTCGCGGGCGAAGAGCGATGCGCGGGTTCACACGTCCCCGAGAACTCCTATCGGGTCTTTCTTCCTATACTTTAGTAGGGAAGGGCCCGACAAGGAGGTACCCCCTATGAAGCCGACGACGGAAGCATCCGAACGAGCTGCATGCCTTCAGCGCAACCGTCTCAATCGACAAACAAACATGCCTATCGGCTTCGAGAGCACACCTTTCCGGCGTACAACTGATGCTGGAACCACAAGCACGATCGGGGACGATGGTTGTACAAGACGCCCGACACAAATCACAAAGACCGGGGCATCCCCGTCCAACATTCACGCGGAGGCAACCTTGGTCACCCACGCTCCTGGGGCAATTTTGTTTTCGTTTTAGACAATAGGGGAAAGGACTTGTAAAGTTTGCAAGGACAAAAGACGAGAAGTTCGGCTTTTGAGTGCACAAGCATCAGACTTCTGAGAAAACCAGCCCTCACAAAATTGGGCTAGGACAACAAAGTACATTAAGTCTCCATGGGGCGAAGCAAACAAAAGCAGCCTCGATGATGCAAAGTCGAGGAGTTTCAAACAAGTACAAGGGGCACAATACAGACCCCAGCTGCGAGAAAAAAAACAGAGCGAAAAGAAGCGGGATAAACCCGCCAATGAAGAGAGAGAGAAAAGAAGCGGGAAAAACCCGCCAATAAAAAATGGGGCAATTCCGAGGTTCACCAAAAGCACCGGCACCCCCGATCCAAAAGAAATGAACAAATCCCAACAAAAAGGGAAGCAGCAGTCGCAACTCCTCGACGGAGACAGAGCGTAACGCACTCGAACGTCGAATCATTCGAGCACTTCGCCCTTGCAAACTCGAGAGATAAAAGAATCGAGCCCGCTAGGTCGAAAACCCCTCGGGGCGACCTAGGCAAAAGCTAGGGCAAAAGAGAGGCATGACCGAAAATCCCGAGGCGGGCGGTCGTGGCAAAAGGAGAGTTCATCCCCTTTAGGTTAAGAGGTGCGGCCCCGAGGTGGGTGACCGTAGTAAAAGGAGAGCAAAACGAGAGATAAACAAAACAGCCACCCGAGGCTCTCGCACACTGCGCGAGCTAGGGATCCCCAAGGGAAATGGCCAGGATGTCTACTCCAACGCGATCCCCGATCGGCTCTTCAACATAACTCAACTTTCCAAGGCGGATTCTTCCCCAGGCGTAGTGGACAACCGAGCACGCCATCCGAGGAGTTTGGCGCAGCCCACACCGCGGAAAGACAAAAAGGGGGTACATTTCGCTGCAGGCGTGAACCCGTGTATTCTTTTAGCTTGGGGCAACGTGCTCTCTAAGCTTTCTCTTTTCTCCTTGTCATTTACATAACTCCAAAATGGGTCACAACCACCCTTCAATCGGCTACCACAAAGCCAAAATCCTAGACATTTCTTTCAAGGAGTCTAGTCATAACACTCTGAAAATGACTAGACCGAGGTCTGACCAAATTTGAACAAAATTCCCCATGCGGGTTACAAATGCAGCCGCCCTACGGCACCTTGATAAGAAGGGTCCTAAGTTCACAGGCGTGTCGAACAACCGATAGAGCCGCTTGGGCACCTTTGAGACCGTCTCGATATGCCCATGCAAGGCCAACAGGAGCCCCGGAGGCCTCACATCGGGGCCTCTGAAAGCGGGATCCCATTCGCATCGCTAAAACAAAAACTCTTTGCGGGTCGCTCAGGCGACCCGAAACTAAAGAGCATGCGTCTCAAAGACATCTTTTTACCCACGCTTACACGTTGTTAGTAACCTCCATGACTTACTAATGATGTCAGGATCACAAGTACAACAAACGCGGGAACTACGGCAGACTCTGATTCCCGACTCCTCGGGATACGTAGGCACTCTACCCCAGAGTTCGAATCCCTCATCGCACAACCGGGCGTCCCTAGCGAACTACAATCGTCACTGGTGACAGAGCTGACATCCGGCAGGGCAAAGAGTAACCGCCCTAGCAGCAAAGCCGGCTTCCGGCAGATCAAACACACCGCCACCCCAAGGGCAAAGCATCGACGAAGCAACTTCATCGCAGCAGCAACGCCAATCTACAGCAGATCAACACCTTCGGGACAGCATCAGCCCTGTACACTTGGCGCGCGCCACTGTCCACATGACTAACGAAGAGTTATGCTCTTCTCTGCAGATACGCATGGAACCCCGGGGGGCATCTCCCTCCTGACGAGCACGCGATTGGCTTGTGCGACAGATTGGGGATTCGAACCGAGTGGAAGGCATAACAGAGAATTCTCTTGGCCCTAACTCAAGGAAAAGACAGATAACAAGCTCGATTTGGAACGGGACAGTCTACCTCTGCCGACATCCCCGACGAACTACTTGGCATCCTTTCCCGCCCTTACTTTCCCTTGCTCTCTATCCACTTTATCGCTTTCCGGACTTCGCGTCCACGGACTTCGAGTCCACGGACTTCGCGTCCACTTTATCGCTTTCCGGACTTCGCGTCCACTTTACTGCTTTCCGGACTTCGCGTCCACGGACATCGCGTCCACGGACTTCGCGTCCATTTTACTGCTTTCCTCGAGCTTCGGCCTAGTGACTTTATCGCTTTCCGGACTTCGCGTCCACGGACTTCGCGTCCATTTTACTGCTTTCCTCGGGTTTCGGCCTAGTGACTTTACTACTTTCCGGACTTCGCGTCCACGGACTTCGCGTCCATTTTACTGCTTTCCTCGGGCTTCGGCCTAGTGACTTTATCGCTTTCCGGACTTCGCGTCCACGGACTTCGCGTCCATTTTACTGCTTTCCTCGGGCTTCGGCCTAGTGACTTTATCGCTTTCCGGACTTCGCGTCCACGTCTTTCGCGTCCATTTTACTGCTTTCCTCGGGCTTCGGCCTAGTGACTTTACTGCTTTCCGGACTTCGCGTCCACGGACTTCGCGTCCATTTTACTGCTTTCCTCGGGCTTCGGCCTAGTGACTTTATCGCTTTCCGGACTTCGCATCCACGGACTTCGCGTCCATTTTACTGCTTTCCTCGGGCTTCGGCCTAGTGACTTTACTGCTTTCCGGACTTCGCGTCCACGGACTTCGCGTCCATTTTACTGCTTTCCTCGGGCTTCGGCCTAGTGACTTTACTGCTTTCCGGACTTCGCGTCCACGGACTTCGCGTCCATTTTACTGCTTTCCTCGGGCTTCGGCCTAGTGACTTTATCGCTTTCCGGACTTCGCGTCCATTTTACTGCTTTCTTCGGGTTTCGGCCTAGTGACTTTACTGCTTTCCGGACTTCGCGTCCATTTTACTGCTTTCCTCGGGCTTCGGCCTAGTGACTTTACTGCTTTCCGGACTTCGCGTCCATTTTACTGCTTTCCTCGGGCTTCGGCCTAGTGACTTTACTGTTTTCCGGACTTCGCGTCCATTTTACTGCTTTCCTCGGGCTTCGGCCTAGTGACTTTACTGCTTTCCGGACTTCGCGTCCATTTTACTGCTTTCCTCGGGCTTCGGCCTAGTGACTTTACTGTTTTCCGGACTTCGCGTCCATTTTACTGCTTTCCTCGGGCTTCGGCCTAGTGACTTTACTGCTTTCCGGACTTCGCGTCCACGGACTTCGCGTCCATTTTACTGCTTTCCTCGGGCTTCGGCCTAGTGACTTTATCGCTTTCCGGACTTCGCGTCCACGGACTTCGCGTCCACTGCTTTCCGGACTTCGCGTCCACGGACTTCGCGTCCATTTTACTGCTTTCCACGGGCCTTGGCCCTGCACATGCTGTCGTATGGGGTTTAGACCCCTCATCTAAATTTCATAATGTTCGCTTCCTAATCAGGTGGTTACCCTATGACAGGTCCGGGCACCTTCGCACATCCTCCCTAAGTATCCAACACGAGGGAGCAAGCTATCACAGAGAGCGATAACAGAAGCGGTCGCCGTGACCAAAAAGGGTGCCTCTCATGGTCTTTGGCTACATCCTCTAACCGAGCATGCAACCAAAGAGGGGCAAGCTGTCAGCACCCCATTTTGGCCCACCGGCTTCCCGCACAAGGATTCCCGACTGAAGCTCGGGACAATATTCATCGCCCGGCAATCGGAGGCAAATAGGCGGGCACGGGGTCATGAACAATAAAGAAAAACACGGTCCACTGAGAAAGGCGGAAGAAAGCAGTCAGAAGAACAGACGAACGAGGAATCCCGAAAACAACGGAGCTTGCACTGTGGCACTATTCATCACTGAGTCACCGAAGCACCGAAAGGTGCCCAATATGGGGCTCCAAAATCCCTCCCAGTGCCAAAATGACCAATGACACGTCCGGGCGCATTTCCGGGACATCCCGCTTTAGCCGGGACACCCCGATCCCCCACGGACGCCTTTTCTGACAGAGCTCCCGGGGTTCGCTCCACTGACAAGCAAACGGCCCCTCAAAACGGGTCTACAGGCGCCCAGGGACCACCAGGGCCGGGGAACATGTTTCAGACAACCTTCCGGAACTCGGCTCGGCTTCCCGAAGTACGTTTCAGTGGTCACGAACGTCTCCCGGCAAACCTTCGGGGTATTTCCACGGAAAGCAGAGACCACGACGATCTCTGAGCCCCTCACAATAATCCTCGAGCACCTCAAGGCATTCGGGGCACATTGAGAGAATCCCGGTCAAAGTCCCTAGGTCTTCCCGGGCCAACGGTCCCCGACCGAGGACAACGAGCCAACGATTCCCCACGGGGCAAAAGGACCGCCAAAACGAATGCAAGGATGCACAGAGGTCAATCGGAGGTCGAAGGGCATTAAATTCCACTCCGAACGTCCGAACAGGGCAAAACCGACTCTTGAAGCGCCGAGTCACCCGTACGTTCGTTCACACGACGTACGGCGATATTGGGCTCATTCAAATCCTCGTAGTTCAAGCATTCCAAATCTTCAAATTAATTGGACATCGGAGGTCGGATGCAAGCTCAATCGGGTTTCAAGCATTTTCTGGCTTTTATCTCAATCAGACGGGACCCACAGCTCAGCCAAGCCAAGCCGTCAAGCCGCGGCTCAACCCCAAGCCACGGCTCAACCCTCGGCTCCGAATTGACAGCCCAAGCCGCGGCTCAAGCTCTCTCACCCGTCGGCTCCAAAGCTCCCCCTCCACACAATTTGAATTTTGGCTCTTACACCCATCACTTCTTCTTACACACTTACACCCATCCATCACTCCATCACTTCCCATCAACTCCTCTTCCTTTCCCTACACTCAATGTGACACTTTCCCCCTTAATCCCATTGAAATTCGGCAGCCCTAGTTTAGCATACAAAAAACCGCACTTAACATCATTTAATCACACCGTTAAGCCTCCCTATAAGCTCCCATTGATCATTAGACTTAATCACTTCTTCATTCTCCTTCTCTCTCAAGCCAATCTCCCTCTAAAATCCTCTCAACTTTCAGCCCACTCCCACAGCTCGTACCACTCCTTGCCAAGGCCGAAACCGGCCAAAACCGTCGGAAAACCACCCGGTATTCCGGTAACCACCCGACCCGACTTAAACCAAAAATCACCAAACTCCCTAGCCTACCTATTTTCCATCCCCTAAGTCCGTTTCCGGGCTTAGATTTTCCATTTGAGGTCCCTAACATCACTTTCCAGCCAAAGTTGTAATCGGGTCCCGAGTCTCCAAGCCGCGTGCAACCGAGCTCCTCGACGTGCCATTTTCTCCCGCGACTTCGGAGAGTCGTGCCATCACGTTCAAAGGGTTCCTCACGACCCTCACCCTCTCTCGTGAAGAGGTGGTCACGATCCGAGGGCCGATCCACCGTGCACAACCTCCGTTTCATTGTTTTTCACTTACCGGGTTTTCCGTGTTCATACCCGAACTTCTCTCACGTTTTTCGAGCTTGTCTAGGGCTCGGCACGCTCGGGTCTGCCCGTGCTCGTCTAGATCTACCTCTTAGGAGTCCAACGAGCCCGACCTTGCACCGTGCCGTGCCCGGAGCTCGCGTGCCAAGCCGTTCTCCCGCGACTAGCCGCGGCTGTTTTCTCTCGGATTGCTCACTTCCGCGACTTCAAGCCGAGTCTTGCGACTCCCACGGCCACTTCTCCGACTCCTTCCTCGTGTTCCGAGGCTAGGTAAGACTCCTCTATGACTTAGAGAAGCTATGTTCTTCGATATTTGTTTGATATGGGGTGTTAGGGGCTCATTTCGCATGATTTTCCTTAGATCCCGGGTTTGGCCCTTGAGCAACTTCGTGAACCATCCGACTTCGAAATGAGCTGAAATTTTTACCACAGACACTTGATGTTATTTTAAGTCCCCATACAAAATTTCAGATTTCTCTGTGCACTGGATCTCCGGATAAAAAATGTTTACCCGTTATTTCGGTATTCTCGGCCAGATTTTGATATGTCTCGTGAACCATCCGAGTTCGAAATGAGCTGAAATTTTTACCACAGACACTTGATGTTATTTTAAGTCCCCATACAAAATTTCAGATTTTTCTGTGCACTGGATCTCCGGATAAAAAATGTTTACCCGTTATTTCGGTATTCTCGGCCAGATTTTGATATGTCTCGTGAACCATCCGAGTTCGAAATGAGCTGAAATTTTTACCACAGACACTTGATGTTATTTTAAGTCCCCATACAAAATTTCAGATTTTTCTGTGCACTGGATCTCCGGATAAAAAATGTTTACCCGTTATTTCGGTGTTTCCGGTCTGATTTTGATAGATCTCGCGAACCATCCGACTTCAAAATGAACTGAAATTTTTACCACACATTCCTGATGTTATTTTAAGGTTCCACACAAAATTTCATATTTTTATGGGCGCTGAAACTCCAAATAAAAATTATTTACCGAACTTTTCGTATATTCGACAAATCAGATCACACTGTTTTTTTGGGTCTAATTTAGCCCTCTCCAAACTGAATCTAGATCCAAAATAGACCCCTTGACCCTGATCCGACTCTGTTTTCATGTTTATTACATTTACGATTTACCTCGTTTTTCGTGCCGATGCCATTTTATTGATTCCATTATATATCATGTTTGTGTTTGTATTACATGTTTATTTGTGATTCCAAGACCATGGTGGCATCGACTTTGTAAATGTGTGTGTTCTTATTATGTTTGGCGTCTTACGCATGCAAGAAACGATTAAAACCGATTCTTGTAATTGATTGCAATTATATTTTTTGTTTAAATCATTAGCTTCACGATTAATTTACATGTTAGGCGCATTAACCCCGAACAATCGTCTCATTAGCCCATAATAATCAAGGTTTAACTCCTCAATCACTAAACCATTCCACAAACGAGAAATGGGACGCATCATTTGATTAATTAAATCACTCGGACTAAATAATTGGACAAATTGAATATTAATTCGTAAACGTATCGATGGTTCATGGAACGGCGGAAATGCCCTTTTCCTTAAAAGCTCATAATTTCAAAACATCGAGACGTGTAACACGAATAGAATCGTGTCTAGCAAGTACTCGCGTACTATGACTCGAGTCCGGGCCCAATTTGAGGCGGCTCGAGTCGAGATGCGCGAGTCCTCTTTAGACCTCTTCGTGTCACACGATCTTTAATTTATATATGAACATCACATGTTTTACCACTCAAGGGCATAGTCGTCATTCCGTGATTCATCGATATCCTAGGCTTTAGGGAGTCGGAAACACCTCGATCTATGGACGGAAAGGGACGGCCCGTTCGGGTGCGAGTTTCATTCGTACGGCCCATTCCGTTCACTTTCGGTGTTTCTATCTTCCTATCGTAGATTCGGTGGTGAACCTTTTTATTTCAGTTGAAAAAGACGAAGAACCGGATTAATCATGTACTTGACTTAAATAAACATTAGATAATGGATAGGTGGAATATTAGATTCCAATCTAGAGTCAAAACACGAGTTTGGCTAATTCAGTGAAACCGCAGTGACACTTAACTGAATAAGAGTCATAAAACAAACACACACATGTAATCGGCTTAGAACCTTATCCTAGCCCGCCCTCTATGTTTGCCTAGGTTAGATGCATTGTTTGCCAATCAACCACGGGTAATAACTGATTAAATCACGTACATTCGACTTAATACACCACTTGTCTGTATTCATCGACAATTGTCAGTTGCTTTCTGTATCGTGTCAGTTACATCAGTTTTCTTCCGTTTTATTCTTGCTTTTGATGATTTATTGCGGTTCGGGCCCGAACCCATAAGTCACGTGTTGCATGGGGTCCAACGCCCCAAATCACCGAACACGAGGTCCAACGCCTCTTAACTCACCGAGCGCGTGCAACCCGAGTGCGGAATGGGATCTAGCCTCGATTCACCGTCACACTCTGAATACGGCCTATGTGGAAGGCGGATTTGGATTGAGCGCGTGAAACGTGTTTAGATATCACCCGGGAGCTCGATCGATCCAACGGTTACAGTGGAAACAAGTCGTTTTTCTGCAAACCGACGGTTCGATCGGACCCGACCCCCGGCTCTTTGAGCCCGCGTTGCCTTAATTTATTTATCGGTTATTCAAAATACACGGTGAGCAGGAGCGGAATAGTGGCCCAATGCAAACCGATCGGGATCCATTTACTTATTCGGTTATACTTTGTAATTGTTCGAGAGAACATTGTGAGGATTCTATTTGTATGTTCATTCATCTCCTTGTAAGGATCCCCGATCGGTGAGCGAGAGGTCCGAGTGCTGGATCGGTTAAGTTGGTCTATCGCCACCAAAGGGTGAGTAAGCTTGGATACTCGTGGTTTCGGTTCACGCAGGGAATCAACCATCACGGTTCGATGAACTGTAACGCTAAGATAGTGAACCGACTCCTCGATGCACAAGCCTACTCATCTTTCGGACTCTTGGTCCAACTTGATCAATTCATCGAATTTACGGTGTCAAAACGGGCGAGTCGAGCGCAACTCTAAATCACGCGGTAAATAAACAAAATGGCAAGCCTAGCAAGCTAGAGTACCGAGAGGGCGTGCGGGATATAGGCCCGCACTTAATAGAACCCCCGAATTCGGAATTTTCGGTTCCGTACGACCATTGCCTTAGCATTTAGGTGTACCCCGTACCCCTAGACCCGGGTAACTTGCCGGCCCTCGACCCTCGGGTCGTAAAATGGCAAGTGGCGACTCCTTCTCACGTGCGTCCGTCGCACGTCCCCGGGAAGGTGGACACTCCCAAGCCGCGTTTGCTTAGGCGCGCGCATGCGTGCCCCGACGAGATGAAATTCGGGTGCGCACAGGCGGGTTTTTCCCGTTTCTTTCCGCTCTGTTTTTTTTTCTTGCAGCCGGGGTTTGTTTTGTGCCCCGTGTCTTTGTTTGAAACTCCTCAACTTTGCATCGCCGAGGCCACTTTGGTGCGCTTCGCCTCGTGGAGACTCGTTGCATGTTGCTAGCCCTATTTTGTGAGGACCGGCTTTCTTGGAAGTTTGACTCTTGTGCACTTGGAAGTCGAACTTCGTGTCATTTGCCCTTGCAAGCTTTACAGGTGAATTTCCCCTGTTGACTAGAAAGAAAATGTAAAATTGCCCCGTGAATAGGGAAACGAGGTTGCCTTGGTGCGAATGTTGAACGGGGATGCCCCGGTCTTCATTTGTTGAAGTGGCCCATGGTAGGCGCATTGTGCGATATCTCCGATCATCTCTTGTTGTTCTTTGCAGTACGTGCCTCTTGGAGGATGCACGCTGCTGAAGTCATTGGATGTTCAAGGAAGACAGTTGCATAAATGCTGAGTGATTCGTTTGATTGTCCTCGTCTTCGACATCATAGGGGGTACCTTATCGTTGGACACGTCCCTCGTTAAAGTATAAGGAAAGGGTCCGAGACAAGTTCTCGGGAAAACGTGAACTCGTGCATCGCTCTTTGCCTGTGGTCAATGTGCCCCTGTGAAGGATGACAAAAAAGACAATGCATTAGGCGATTATGTGGTAAGAAATATGGGGTGATCCCATGGGAAAATCCCTTTTTGTCCCGCCTGCGACCCATGGGGTGCCGCGTGCAGACGACATTTGTTTCCGAGAATCTGGTCATCACCACTCTGGAGTGGTTAGACCGTGACTGAGGTCACATAAGCATATTTTCCCTGGTTGAGAGTAGGCTTGCGCAGTCGTCCTACGGAGGGCTCGAGGAGCCGAGTCCCATGAGGACAAGCGAGTCGAACATGTCTAACAGAACTAATAGGGCGTCGCAAGACCGTCCTAATGCTCCGTTGAAGGATTTGTTCATGTCGGGAGCCCATTTGTGGGAATGCATTTAAATTAAAGCAAAAGAGAGTTTAAAGAAGACTGCACATGTTGTTCCAGTGCTTAGTCGGCGACGACGGCTGAGGACGGGTGAGATCCATTCTTTGATCGGAGGCATGACCGTGCTGGTATCTCCTGCGATCGAGAGTTGGGTCATGCTCTGTTTGTGGAGCTATCACTTCCGGTCTTTGCAGTTGAAGGATTAGACTTGCTCCTCGGAGTATCGCTTGGATGAATTTGAATCCAAGTAGATTTTGGATTTCAGATGAGCCTAAAAGCAGTAAATGCGAGGTGTCAAAACCTGAAAGCAGTAAATGTGGGGCTGGAGCCAAAAAGCAGTAAATGCTGGGCTGAGGCCCGAAAGTAGTAAATGCAGGACTGAGGTCCAATGCGGGGCCGAAGCCCAAAAGTGGAGCTTAGCTCGATGCAGTAAATGCAAGGGTGGAGCCCGATGCAGGGCCTGAGCCCGATGCAGTAAATGCAGCTTGATAAGAAAGTGCAAGAGATGCAAAAGCAAAGGTCAATGCTGAGGAACAGCGCATGGCGCTGCAAAGCGGCGACTCTGATTTTCTCACATTCTTTGTGGAGGGAGGGTGGGAACTCAGTGTTGAAATCCCAAGAAGCTAGATGAGAGACGTTTGTTGCCTCAATTGTGGTGGTTCAGTATTCAGGCTGCCTTCTTGTTGGGGATTTCCTGCAATGGAAGAAGGAAACAATGAAGGAGCATGAACTGTTCGCAATTCCAATGAAAGGGTGTAGGGAAGCGAACTGGCCTGGTAAACGTCGTACGAGCACACCGAGAGACATGCATTGATTCTTTGAGCGTGCGTGCATGAGTTGGTGTGAAAATGCTTGGACATGTATGAGGCACGCTTGATCGTTGTTAGATGCGCGGGGTCACGCAGAGGGACATGCGTTTGATCACGCGGTGACACTCTCTGTTAGGAAAAAGTTAGTGTTGGTTAACTTCGCCTGGGAAGGTTGATCGGCCCTCGGGCCATGGCTCGTCTTGCCGAGGAGGAAGGGTGAAGGCCGCGAGTGGCCTGCCCGCGAAAGTGGGCACGACTCGCCTATCGTGCAGGGTGGGTGGCCGGGATAGACTCGGCTTCTGGTCACAGCACATCTTGCTATGGAGAAGTGAAGACCGCGGGTGGTCTACCCGCGAAGGTTGGCACGACTCGCCTGTTGTGCGGGGTGGGTGGCCAGGATGGACGGCCTCTGGTCATAGCACGTCTCGCCATGGAGAGGTGAAGACCGCAAGTGGTCTACCCGCGAATGTTGGCACGACTCGCCTGTCATGTGGGGTGGGTGGCCGGGCTGGACGGCCTCTGGTCATAGCACGTCTCGCCATGGAGAGGTGAAGACCGCAAGTGGTCTACCCGCGAATGTTGGCACGACTCGCCTGTCGTACGAGACATGGCAGCTGCTGTGCAAACATAGAAATAGATAGAATGCATGCAGTGTATAAGTTTTCAAAAGCTAATGCCATTGCATGAATTTGGTTCAAGTTCCTTAATTTACAAAGATAGTTTGAAAAGGGGAGCTTAAACATTAAACCGATGCAATGTCTTAGGTTGTTTTGAAAAAATGCATGCAGGTGCAGAAAAATAAACTATAACACGAGTTCTTTACATTGTACAACACTCATTCAGTGAAAACAACAAAAGGCTCGCCTAAAAGAAAAACTACGAGCCGACTCAAAGACTCAACTTTTGGGTCGGTTGGCGGCGTGAAGGTTATTTTTGGTCCAGCATGACGGTCCCTGTTTATGCATGGTTTCAGTGTTCTACTGGGAAAACCACTAACTAGGGATGGGGGCTCCCGATTCAAGGGCGTCAATTCCTTGAAATCGAGTGAGGATCTTTGGGGGCCGGTTCGGTGGTTGAGCCGACTCGACCCGTTCCCTTACTCGAAACCTCTGACTAACCAAGCTTCCTAAATCGGCGCCCGTGGGATTTCAGGCGAGGTACCTAAATCCACTAGAATGATGCAATGCAAGTGCAGAAAAGTAAATGTGCGAAAAATAAAATGTGCGGAAAGCGATAAATAAACATGCAAGCAAAGCAAACAGATCGAGCCTGAACCCACTAAGTGTGTCCCCAGTGGAGTCGCCAAGCTGTACGTACTCGAATGTGGACTCTCGTCGGGGCCCGCATGCGCGCTTTTGGATCGCGCGGCTTAGGAGTGTCCACCTTCCCGTGGGGACGCGTGACGGACACGCGTGAGAAAAGGAGTCGCCAGTTATCATTTTACGACCTGTAGGTCGAGGGCGGATAAGTTACCCGGGTCTAGGGGTATGGAACACCTATTTTGTTTTTAAGGCATTGATCTGTGCGGAACTGGAAAATCCGTGTTCGGGGGTTCATGTTACGTGCGGGCCTATATCCCTCACGCCCTTTCGGTACTCTGGTTTGCTAGGCTTGCATGTTTTAGATTTACCGCATGAATTAAGTTGCACTCGGCTCGCACGTTTTGACACCGGAGATTCGGTGAACCAAACGATGTCGGTTGAGAAGCCGAGAGAGAAGTAAACCCGTATGTCGGGGAGTTGGTTCACAATCCTGCGTTACAGTTCATCGAACCATGGAGGTTGAATCCCTGCGTGAACCAGAACTGCGAGTTCTTAGATTTACTTGTATCTGGGCAAGCATTAGACCGATTCGATTAATTCGACTATCGGACCGTTCGCTCACCGACTGGAATTCTTACAGAACAAATGTACAAAATAAAAGTCCTTACAATGTCTCGAAAACAATAAATAAAAATTACAAATGGCCGAATTCCAGTCGACTCGCGTTCAGTTATTATTCCGCTCTAACTCACCGTGAGTTTAGGGAAAAGACCGAAGAACTGAAATTCAATGCACGCTCTCACTGAATAGGGCGTTGGACCCTGTGAGTGTTGATTAGGGCGTTGGACCGTGTGATCGATGATTAGGGCGTTGAACCCTAATATTATTCGGCCTAGGGATCAGGCTCGACCCGTATGACAAACAAGTGTTGAAAGATAACACGCAGCAGGTAAATAACAGACAACGTGTTTGTTATTATCGAGTGTACGTGTTTTAACAAGTTGTTAATCCGGGGTATTTTGGCATG
The DNA here is from genome assembly GCF_007655135.1 of Punica granatum. Taxonomy (NCBI): domain Eukaryota; kingdom Viridiplantae; phylum Streptophyta; class Magnoliopsida; order Myrtales; family Lythraceae; genus Punica; species Punica granatum. Next base: position 11,675,784 of record NC_045132.1, read on the forward strand.
CAAATCCTACCCTAGACAAACAAGCACGTGCCAATGTTTTAGCATTCGACTTTGTTTTGAGAACTTGACAAAGAGAGTCAAATCTCATGTGTGTGGATTGCTTTTACAGTTGTTCTGTATTGTGACACTGAATTTCCACTGAATTAGCCAAACTCGGGTTTTGACTCTAGATTTGGAATCTAGAGTTCCTCCTAACCATTATCTAGTGTTTGGTTAGGTCGAGTGAAAGGTTAATCAGCATTTTGCATGTTTTCTGACAGAGATAACCGTTCTAGTTACCCGAGTCTATGTTAGGATGATAGAAACTCATTAGTTAGATAAGAAAAGGCTATGCAGATGAACTTGCACCTGAACAGGTAGCCCGTTCTTATCCCGTACTGTAGTGTTTCTGTCATGCTAACCCTAAGGGTGTCGCTAAATTGTGAAAAGACGATTTTGCTCTTTATTTGAAAATTATTTTCAGAAAAGGGGGAACATCGCAGTGCGGGCCACCTTGGCCTGTAGCCGGTGTCGACCAATTCCCTGGATCGTCCAAGATTGTGCAAGAACCCCGAAAAAGCCAAAGAACCGGTTGATCTGCCCGGAAGTGATCTAGAAAGATCTTCTGTATCCTGAGCTGAGTTACTTGGAATCAGGTAAAAACTCAAGTTGAGACACATAAGCCCTTTTCAGACATCCATGCTACATCGGACCGCGCATTTCGGGTTTTGAAATTGATAAGTTTAAAAAGGGCACCAACGTCATTTGAGAACTCATCGACGCGAGTAATCAGTTAATGGCCAATCCGTGTAAACTTTATTAGTGTGAAGTGGGTTTAATCATGTGAGCGTCCCGATTAACCCGTTCGTGAAATTAATGCTTAAGGGTTGTGCCGAATGCATTAATTGTGAAAACGATTCGCGACTCGACGACCAAGACGATTCCATAAGGATCGAGGATAATTTGGTCCAATGACCGAAACTACCATCGTAATCGAATGAACCTGAATGAGTCATCGATACCCGAATCCATGCATCCTTTGTTTTGAAAAGACATTTTCATTCGCTATTGCGACGATAATGTAAATTGTAAATTACACGAAAGCCGAGAATGGACTTAAAACGGGAAGAGGAAGCCTCATGCAACCCGTACGAGTCTAAGAGGCTCTCGGTTACTTCTCCTTGGAGATAGCCGAGAGGTCCCATGGCCCGTATGGGGTTCCACGAGGTTTCCCCGTCTCGTTTCGAATCATTTCTCGCATGCTTAAACGACAAACATTATAAATGACACGATTAAACGAAAGTCGGTATTGCCATGATTTGAATAACGTATTCGAACATGGAAACATGCACAAACAAGTTATTTAAGGAATCGATAAAACAATACCGACTTCGTGCACGTGAGAAAATACGATGAAACTCGGGAATCGAACTTGGATCGGATCAAGAAGATCGTTCCTTGCCCGAAAGGAGCAAGAGAGCATTCGGTCACCTCCCTTGGAGGGAAACCCGTGAGCTCTTTGCCTTTCTCGGGTCGGGATGTTCTTCTCGACTACGATCCAAGTGTTTCCTGACATGCTAGCATATAAATCAAGGATAAATATGCATGATATAACATGGAAAATGCATAAAGATTAAAACTTGAAAATAAAACATATATAAAACCCCTTATAACTCCATAAACGCAACGAGAATGTAAAAGTCCTAGCTCCTCTAAGTCGAGAATGGTCATACCTAGTCCCGAGATGCGGGATGGCACCTTCAAGAGTCAGGTTGGACCGTTGATGGGTCGAGTTTGGGCTGTTTTCCGTTGAACAGACCCGAATGGCACAAAACAGACCCGGCTGGAATACTGGACAGACCCGACTGGCACAAGTCGGGTCGGACGTCGCCACGGAGGTTCTCGATGGAATTTTGAGGCAAGGTCGGGGGCCTTGGGTAGCCAAGGGACCCCTCTAGGTGACCGTGGTGGTCATTTGCTCCCAGAGTTGTCGGGTCGACCCACACAGTCCTGCAAAATTCACCGAAAATAGAGCATGTTTGGAAACTGGCCCGACTGGGCAGTTTTCGGGTCGGAATTCATAACGATGGATTCCGATGAATTTTTGAGCAAGGCCAACGGCTCCTGACTCCTAACTGACCCCTAGAGGTGATAGAAGTGGTCGTTCGTCGAAAAGGGTCACGGATCGACCCGAACTGCAAGAAAACCATACAAACAGTCAGAAATTTCGACCCGACTGGGCAGTCGGGCTGTTTCTTCTTCCTGGGGTTAAACCGACGGGTTTTTCTTGGATTTCTTGACTCCTTGACACCCTAGGGTTGTGTGGGGAGGTGTTTGATGGGTTTTGGTAGCTCAAACCGACTTGGAAAGGCTTGAAACCCGGTTTGACATTATTGACCCGAGAAGGACCAAATCCGTCCAGATTTTGTTCAAGGCTGGTTCTATGGTTTAGATGCTTCAAACTTAAAATCTAAGTTCAGAAATGGATAGAGGGGGTCAAAAACATGTGGGATATGAAGTTTGGTAAAGTTTGGATTTACGCCAGGATGGATTTCGACTTAAGACTTTGCCCGGTTTTGCTTGGTTTTGCTTGTTCTTGCTGAGCTGCGATTTTGCTGAACTCCTTGAGAGTTTGAGAGCTTTTGTTTGACTGAGAAATGCTAGAGAGAGAGTGCTTGAAGGTGTATCATTAAGTTAATGACATTTGGACAATATATAGGCTATGCTTAAGTGCAATTAAGTGTGAAAAAGCTTGATTAAGGGCATGCTTATGGGGATCCGAATTTGCTAAGCAAGATAAGGATGAATCTCCTCCATGCATTCTTCATGAAGATGAGCCAAATGCATTGAATGCATGGATGGTGATGGTTGAGTGCAAGATGGATAAAGCTAGATATTTTGAAGGCAAAGAGTGCAAGAGAGCATGGGATGGATGGCTTTGGCAAGGGAGGAGTTGCCCTTGGGCAATCCATGGGTCCCACGACCGAAGAGGAGAAACCGGGAGAAAGCTCGGGTCTCGATTGGTCGCGCATTCGAAGTTCGTGGTTCGAATTGAACGTCGAATTATCGACATGCGCGAGAAAACGGGTTTAATGAGCCCGAGATTGGCATTTTTCATGGAGAAATGTCCCGAAAGTGTACGAGGCTCGGAAGCCGATTTTGCTCATTATAGGTGACCAGAGCGAAGTTGTCCGCTTCTGACAGCATATCTTGTGTCTGCATCTCACGTTGGTCATTTTGACATAAATTGTCAGACAACGTGAACAATTGTCCCTTAAGCCGGTAATGCTAACGTGGGGCCGGAGACATCCTAGGAGGCCGAAACTGGATTTCTCAGAGTGATTTCTGAGTTGCTTGGGCACTCCAGAGATTACTGTAATCTCTGTTTGTCGAGATCAGACCTCCAAGGACTTGAAAAGTGTATCTGAGACCTCTAAAGCACTGCTTGGGAGGTCTAGATGAGTCGTGTGATTTATTCCGACGATTCCACGTTGAGCCCTGAGAAGGCTAGCATGGTGTAGGATTGACCTCGGCGTCAAGTTTTCGTAAAAAAGACCTCCGGATATGCATTTCCACTGAAAATGGCCATTTCCTCTCCTCGGAGGTTACTTGGGAAACTGATAAAGGTTTCGCTGTCTGTTTTGCCCAATTGTGAATGTCTGCTAGAGTTCTCAGGACAATGCGGTATGAACTTCGTTTGTCGTAATTCCATCAGACCAGTCTTCGGCTATGCTCTTCCGAAGAGGGGTATGCTTGTTTTGCCGCTCGGAAGTCATTTGAAGTGTCTGTGTGACTTCCAAGAGACAATCTGAAGCATTGTTCATGCTCTGTGTGCTGGTGGGGCATGGCCGCGTCTGATATTTGGAATTAACTTTTCTCCAGGAAACTGGCATTTTTGGACTTCCATTGAAAAGTTGTCTGTATACAGAAAGTTGTTCTGTATAGAGCAGATGATTTGCAAAATGCCTTTGGGGACACTTTTCATCTGTTTGGCATTGGAGTGGATTTTTGGAGTCCAATATTGGCTATCTTCCGATGGTCGAGCGAACTATCGGAAAATAGTACCGTCTATGTGATATACTGAAAATGCTAGTTTTTGACATTGTTGAGCTTTCTGGTCGCTCTGTTGCCTTTTGGTGACCCTTGGAGTCCTTCTGTCACATCCATGGGTCATTTGCTCAATTTTGCCGACTCGAGGATGAATAGTGATTTTTCGCTTTGTTGAGCCGTTTTTCTGTACTCTGCTCAAGTCATAGCTTGGATCATTGCTGATAATGTGGTTTGAATCGGTGAGCCAAAATGGGGTGCTGACACTGTGTATGCATGGTTTCCGGCACTACTGGGAGAACTGCTAACTAGGGATGGGGGCTCCCGATACAAGGGTGTGAATTCCTTGAAATCGAGCGAGGATTTTTGGGGGCCGGTTCGGTGGCATAGCCGACTCGATCCGTTCCCTTACTCGGAACCTCTGACTAACCTAGCTTCCTATCTTTGGTGCCCGTGGGATTTCGGACAAGGTACCTAGGAACCCGCTAGAATGATGCGATGCAAATGCATAAAGTAAATGCGAGAGATAAATGTGCTTAAAAATAAATGTGCGGAAAGAGATAAATAAACATGCAAGCAAGCAAACGGAATCGAGCCCGAACCATCTAGAGGTCCCCAGTAGAGTCGCCAAGCTGTGCGCACCCAAATTTTGTCTCATCGGGGCACGCATGCGCGAAGCCTATGTGACGCGGCTTTGAAGTGTCCACCATCCCGGGGACGCGCGACGGACGCACGTGAGAAGGAGTCGCCACTTGTCATTTTACTACCCGAAGGTCGAGGGCCGGCAAGTTACCCAGGTCTAGGGGTACGGGGTACACCTAAATGTTAAGGCAATGATCATGCGGAATCGAAAATTCCGGATTCGGGGGTTCTATTACGTGCGGGCCTATATCCCGCACGCCCTTTCAGTACTCTAGTTTGCTAGGCTTGCCGTTTTTGTTTATTTACCGCATGATTTAGGATTGCTCTTGACTCGCCTGTTTTGACACCGTAAAGTCGATGAATTGATTGAGTTGGGCCAAGAATCCGGAAGATGAGTATGCTTGTGCGTCGAGGAATTGGTTCACTATCTTAGCGCTACAGTTCATCAAACCGTGATGGTCGATTCCCTGTGCGAACCGAGACCACGAGTATTCGAGCTTACTCATCTTTTGGTAACAATAGACCAACTTGACCGGTTCAACACTCAGACCTCTCGCTCACCGATCGGGGATCCTTACAAATGAATAAGTGAATGCGCAAATAAAATCATTGCAATGTTCTCTCAAATAATTACAAAGTACAACTGAATAAGTAAATGGATCCCGATCGGTTCACGTGGGCCAATATTCCACTCCGGCTCCCCGTGCATTTCGAATGACTGATAAATAAATTAAGGCAACGCGGGCTCGAAGAGCCGGGGGTCGGGTCCAATCGAACCGACGTTTTGCAGGAGAACCGATTAATTCCCACTGTAACCGTTGGATCGATCGAGCTCCCGGGTGATATCTAAACACGTTTCACGCATCCAATCCAAATTGCCTTCCACATAGGCCCCATTTGGAGTGTGATGGTGACTCGGGGCTAGATCCCATTCCGCACTCGGGTTGCACGCACTCGGTGAGTTAGGAGGCGTTGGACCTCGTGTTCGGTGATTTGGGGCGTTGGGCCCCGTACGATACGTAACCTATGGGCTCGGACCCGAACCACATCAAATTAGCAAGAGCAAATGGAAAACAAAAGAATACTGATAAAACTGATGAAAAACAGATAACAACTGACAAACGTAGATGAATACAGACAAGTTGTATATCAAGTCGAATATACGTGATTTAATCAGTTATTAACCGGGGTTGATTAGCAAACAATGTATCTAACCTAGGCAAACAAAGAAGTGGGTTGGGACATGGTTCTAGGCCAATTACATATGTGAATTTGTTTTAGAACTCTATTCAGTGAGGTGTCACTACGGTTTCACCGAATTAGCCAAACTTGTATTCTTAACTCTAGATTGGGGACCTAACATTCCACCTGTCCATTATCTAATGTTTGGTTAAGCCGAATGCACGATTAATCCGGTTTTTCGTGTTTTGCAACAGAGATAAAGTGCTCACCACCGAATCTACAATAGAGAGATAGAAACACCGAAAGTGAACGGAATGGGTCGTGCGAATGAAACTCGCACCCGAACGGGTCGCCCTTTTCCGTCCATAGATCGAGGTGTTTCCGACTTCCTAATGCCTAGGATATCGGTGAATCGCGGAATGACGATTATGCCCTTGATCGGTAAAACGTGTGCAGCTCACATATAAATTAAAGATCGCGTGACACGAAGAGGTCTAAAGAGGACTCGTGCGTCTTGACTCGAGCCGCCTCAAATTGGGCCCGGACTCGAGTCATAGTTCGCGAGTGCTCGCTATACTCCGATTCTATTCGTGTTACACGTCTCGGTGTTTTAAAATTTGTGAGCTTGTTAAGGAAAATGGCATTTCCGCCGTTCCGTGAACCATCAATGCGCTTTACGAATTAGTAGTCAATTTATCCAATTATTTAGTCCAACTGATTTAATTAATCGAATGACACGTCCCGTTTCTCCCCTTCGTGAAATTATTCGATGACGGTGATCTTATGTCATGGGTATTATGGATTTAACGAGTAATTGTCCGAAGCCAACGCATCTATCATGTCATTATTGCATGCTAATGATTAAAACGCGAAACATGAATACAATCAATTCGAAGGGACGACTCCGAAACGACGAAGGAGACCACCCTAAACCTGGGAAGGGGCAAGGAGCTCTCGACCACTCCTCCAAGGGTTGGGCCGAGAGCTCTCCTTGACCAAACTTGGGTTATGGAGAGTCTTCCACGTCGATTCCGGTCGTGTCTTGCATGCATAATACATCAAACACAAGAACAACACATATTTCGGTAAAATGAAAGGAAATCGACGCCACCAAGATCTCTAAACGTAATCAAACACACAAACAAGCACATATAGTATGTAACGTAAAGGAATCCATAGAAACGGCATCGATTCATACAATGGTTGAACGTGAAACACGGGGACCGATCTATTTCGGAACCAAAGAGGCCACCTTGGACCCGTGTGGTCCAAAGGAGCTCTCGGCCACATCCCCTCAAGGGTGGCCGTGAGTTCCCATCGCTCACGCGGGTCAAGGCGGGCTCTTCGATTCCGATCTACACCTTTTCCCGTCATGCCGATGCATTACATGCAATAAACGACGGTAAAGACACGGAACCAACAAGTTTCGGGGAAGGGGAGGCCGATTAAGCCTTGGAAGAAACAAGAGAGCCCACGGGTCCCTCCCTCGGGACATAGGCCGTGGGTTCCCATGGTCCAACCATGGCTTAAGCGCCTCTCCTACCTCGATCCTAGCCATTTCCCGTCATGGCACATGCGTTTCATGCGGAGGTTGTGCAAGGTTGTAGGGCTCTCGGACCGTGACCACCTCTTCACGGGGGAGAGTGGGGGTTGTGAGGAACCCTTTGAACGTGATGGCACGACTCGCCAAGGTCGTGGATGGAAATGGCACATCTAGGGAGCTAGGTGCACCCGACGGGGGTTCTCGGGACCCAACTCTCTTCACGGCTGGAACGTGATGTTGGGGACTTCCAATGGAAAATCTGAGCCCGGGAATGGACTTAGAGGGTGGGAAATATGTAGGATATGAAGTTTGGTTGTGTTTGGTTTAAGTCGGGTCGGGTGGTTGTCGGAATACCGAGTGGTTTTCCGTCGGTTTTGGCCTTGGAATGGGTCGGTCGACAATGAGGAAGAGGGCAGGGGTTTGAGAGGATCTTAGAGAGAGATTGGCTTGAGAGAGAGTGAGGTTGAAGAAGTGATTAGATTAGTGAGGCTTAGAGTTTATAAAGGATGCCCTAATAGTGTGTTTAAGTGAGATTAATTGCGGTTTTGAGGTGATTGAGGGGGCTGCCGAAAATTAAGGGGAGGTTAGGGAGGGGAAATAGTCATGTTGAGTGAAGGGAAAGCAAGAGGATGGGTGATGGGAAGTGATGGATGTAAGTGTGTAAGAAGATATTTCAAATTTGTGGTGGAGGGAAGTCCTTGGGGGGTTGGAGCCGCCGGCCTTGGGTTCTAGCCTTGGCTAGGTGCGGCTGAGCCGCGGCTTGGGGTTGAGCCATGGCTTGGAGGCTTGGCTTGGCTGAGCTGTGGGTCCCATTCGACTAGGAGAAAAGCCGGGAGAAGCTCGAGGCTCGATTGAACGCGCGTCCGATCCCTGAGGTCCGATTAATTGATAGATTTGGAATGTTTGCGCGAAGAGAATTTGAACGAGTCCAATATCGCCATATTTCTTGTGAAAGAATGTTCGGGTGACTCGGCACTTCGAGAGTCGGTTTTGCCTCGTTTGGACATCCAGAGTGGGGTTGACCGTCCTCGTTCTACAATTGTTGCTCCGTGCATTGTAATGTTCGTCCCGGTGAGCTTTTTATTTCGCGCGGGATCGTTGGATCGCCATCCTCGACCGAAGATCATTGGTCGGAGGTGACCTAGGGATCCGCAATCGAGGCTTCCTCAGTGTTTCCCGAATGCCTTGAGGTGTTTGAAGATCGCTGTGGCCTCCGTTTGTCAGAAACGAGCCCCGAAGTCATGGATAGTAACCCGAGCTTTAGTCAGAAGTCCTCTGCTGGAGCCGGTGACCAAAATGGGGTGCTGACAGCAGATTTCATCATGCCACAAGAAAGCAGTGGAAATGATCAGAATAACGGAGGAACTGATTACAACAAGATAATCTGAGATATGCAGCAACAATTTGAGCTTATGAATGTGACGATTGATTTGATTTACGATCGGTTGGAAAGGCTAGACAAACAGATTGAACAGTTGCTAGATGGCTATGACGAAGCTTCTGGTTCATCCTCCGGTAAATTGAATTGGAACGAAGAAGGAAGAGAATATAGCCTTGAAGCCAATAAAAGAGCAACCCATAAACAAGTTTCAACCCAACGGCAAAGAGAATGGTCATATTGCTTTTCAATTCTTGGACAGAGATGGTCGGAACGCAACGCTATTGTCGCTTCCACCTAACCAAATGGATGAAGAGCAACTTCAAATCAAGCATTCCATTGGCGAGAAAAAGTGAGGAATTCAAGAATGTCTTTCTCGAGTAAATGCCCCTAGAGTAGTCACCAATCAAGTCGATTGTCATAAATTCGAGGACGAATCCTTTTGAAAAGAGGGGGAATGACATGATCTAGCTAGAGGACCCTTCACGGGGCATAAGGAAGAATCCCAGAATGACAGGGTGGGGCATGAAGGTGAGCTTTGGGATAAGTATGTACAAGTTAAAGCAAGTACAAGAGCACGAGCCAAGCGAATCCAATAAGCCATGCAAAGGTTGTTATTGCATGTCCATGGAGGAGTAGTTGAGCTCTTGGGCGAGCTGCATGTGGAACAAGAAGCCACGATCGTTCATATTCTATAAATCTATTTAGAAGATGATCCCAGTTCAAAGGGCTAAATTCAGTTGTTTTTCAATAACTTGGGTCTATTTCATTTTTGGGCTCATTACACTTAGGGTTTATTTTAGCCAAGTCCATTAGCCCAATTAGGTTATCAGCTAGTATTTCTCTATAAATAGGCATGTGACCTCCCTAGAGAAGACAGATCAGTTTTCATTCAATTTTGTGAGAGATATTTTCTTTGAGCTGTTCTGCAGCAACTTCGCCGATATTGCAATTCCCGACATTTATAATATTGGTTTCTAGCTCCTTGTAGCTAGCGGGTCAATATTCCATATTATAATATTGGTTTTTGGCTCTTTATAGTCAGCGGGTCAATATTCTCTATCCTTAAAACCTTCATTGGACGATCCCGGGTTTGATCTCATTCTATTGTTGTTGGGTCTCGCGGCAGGTTCGTCGAGGTTCGCGTCATAAGTGAGGTGTCTTCCCTCTATATATATATATGCTAGGAGGAGATCTCAAAAAGACGAATTGATAATATTTCTAATGAAATTGCCAAGAGCATTTCCTCTATTTTCTTATTTGGACTTGTTTAGTGGCGAAAACCCCGATTTTTATCGATCATCCTTGAGCGTGGCGAATCAAAACGACTTTTCTTACTCATGGCGAGTCATCTTATCGAGTGAGTTTAGTTGGTTCTACCATCCACCATTCTTTTTTACCTAGTTCTGGCTCGTGAACCCATCATTTGGTATCTAAGCGACTTTTCTTACTCGTGGCAAGTTATTTTATCAAGTGAGTTTTATTGTTCTACCCTCCACCCTTCTTTCTTACCCAATTATGGTTCGCGAGCCCATCATTTGGTATCAGAGTGAAGGTTCTATCCATGTTGGCCGAGTGAAACACGTGAAGGAGTGAGCACACGTGTGATTGAGTGAATTTTGCTAAATATGCGGAGATATGTGGATTTTGCTAAAGAGCACCCAGAACGAGTTCCAAGAGGGCTTACCTTCAACCAAGACCTGCTCCCTACATTACAACAAATAGAAGAAATTTTAGTGCGGTTGGAGCGAGCTACCCAAGCCCTCGAGAGTTTAGAATGGGTGCATGAGGATTATCGCCCAAAGAGAATCCCGACTTTCAACGGAAGCATGAATGCCAAGGAATTCTTGGCGTGGATTTCGGATGTGGACCGATTCTTCAACTATTACGGCATCCCTTTAAAACAACAGTTTATATCTCTTGTAATCCTAACTCAAAATAGTGGATATACCTGGCTTGGCGGCGCCCCCAGACGTAGTCAGAATTACTGACGAACTGGGTAATCAATTCCGTGTGTCACTTTTGTTTTTTCGTTCATATTGTCTTCTACTATCGTACATCAGACGCAACAAAGCCGAGTTGATAGAGTTGTTTTTCGGTTAAGGGGCAAAGCTTCTACTTGGTGGGAGAAATTGGAAAATAATTGTCTTCGATATGGAAGGAATTTGGTATTTACGTGGAGGCGTATGAAACAACTCTTAAAGGTTAGATTCTTTCCTTTGGGATGTGAAGAACGCCCACATGAATCTGAAGATTGTTGCATGAAGTCCGCCTATCCTCTTAAGAATGGAAAAACAAATGCTTTTCTTATGACGATTGCTGATGTTGAGGAAAAAGTACAGCTTGAAGACGCTTATATGAAGAGTGACAAATTAAAAGAAGAAGAAGTGGAGTCCAAGAATGAAGCAGCTCAAGCATCACAAGATAATAATGTTATGATCGAGAAGGGTTTAGCAATTGGCAAGATGCTTCGGGAGGAACTAATTTCAAACTTTGCAGAGAAAGTGCAGGCTGAACTGATTTTAAACCCAGGCCAAGTAGAACTTCAAGAAGAAATTGCTATTGAAGATTTGTCAATGGTGTTTTCATCCAATCGAGGCAAAATTTGCGAAAGCATATACGACCCCACTGAGGAAGCAACAGTTCAGGGAACGAGTTGGTTATCGAGGAAACAAAAAGAAGTCGGTCTATGAAGAATTATAGGAGAAAGTCCGAACAAAAAGCTGGTTATTAAAAGGCAAGCTAAAAAGAATCGACGCGCACACATGAAGACCAAGAGAAGATCGACGAAGACTTGAGGACGCTTCTTTTTCCAACCGAGAGGGGATGATGTGCTTCAGATTGCAGCCCAACATGTATTCCAATTTTCGGGACCAGACACGCATTCTAGAAGACTCCGGAACAAGAATTTGGCTTAATTAGATATTAAGTTTCCTATATTACTATAATATAGTTTCTTTTAATTAGTTATTATTTCATATATTAACTTGAGCCAGTAATCTTAAGTTTCCTTATTCTATTTTAGGAAAGAAATCTATAGGAGAATATATGTCAGTTTCCTATTCTAGAGTCAAGAGAGGTGTCTGTCCTCTATATATATATGCTAGGAGGAGATCTCAAAAAGACCAATTGATGAATATTTCTAATGAAATTGCCAAAAGCGTTTCATCCATTTTCTTATCTAAACAAGTCCCTTGTTTAGTGGCGAAAACCCCGATTCTTATCTATCATCCTTGAGCGTGGCGAATCAAAACGACTTTTTTTACTCGTGGCGAGTAATCTTATCGAGTGAGTTTAGTTGGTCCTACCCTCCACCCTTCTTTCTTACCCAGTTCTAGCTCGTGAACCCATCATTTGGTATCAAAGCGACTTTTTTTACTCGTGGCTGTCAGCACCCAGTTTTGGCCCACCGACCCCAGAGGGGCAGAATCGTCATTTTATCACCCATACGAGAGAAGTATTTCCGGCTAATTGCTCGCGCATTCATGACTTCTAAATATGCTCGCCATATTATTTAGGACGTCTTTGGATTTCGTGTACATCGATGTCAATTTTCAAAATTCGAGACGAAAACTCGAGGCCGAAAAATATTTCATTGCACGATATTGATCCATAAATTTTTCTGAATACAATGTCGGTCTCAGATTGTTTTTCTGACACCTAATTGAGAAGACGAGAATTCTATGGTTTACGCGCGTCAATTTCAATTCTCAATTCTCACTTCTCGAAAAAAAAAGAAGGTCAAATCATCGTCAAACCAGACTGACGCCAGTCTGATTTTCTGACCATTTCATTTCGCCCATGTTCTTTCTTCCTTTCCACTATCCTCCCCTCTTCTTTTTTTTCTTCTTCCTTTCCGTCCTCCGCTTACTTTTCGTCTCTTCTCTTCCCCCCTCTTCTTCTCTTCTTCATTCACTGGCGTCCCTCTGCCACACCGCGGCTGTCTACCCTCCGCGATCACCTGCCATCGCTAACACGCTATTCCGACACGGCACCGCTCGCTTCCCCGGCACGCTCCCTCGCCCTCTTTCCCCCCCCTCTCTCTCTCTCTCTCTCTCTCTCTCCTCTCTCTCTCTCTCTCGGGTTTACTTTGGCCAAGTGCTTTATTTTTCTTGGAGAGCCCCGACGATTCCAGGCTCGATTTGACGCCCAATCTCTCTAGCTCGCTCTCGTTTTTTCTCCATAACCGACCCGCGACAGTCCCCCGCACAAAACCCCTCCATTTCCTCTTCTCCATTCCCCCGATTTTCGGCTATTAAACTCGAAAATCCCTCGTCGGAAAACTTGAAACCTCGCCCAAAAAAACTCGAAATTCCCCTCAATCATGACTGTCCTGAGCTTCGTGACGCCCATCCCGAGCATGGCATAGTCCAGGCGGTGCCCGCCGCCGTCTCTAGCGCCCTCTCACGCCATCGCCGCAGTGCCCAGAAGTGGGAACTGCAGTCCGCAGCGCTGGAGTCCTCCCCTCCGCCCATCTTCGTCTTCTCCGTTCGTCCTCTCTCTCACGGGCCCGGCCCATTTTCCTTCAATTGCGCAGGTCCAACCCAGTCGATTTGGTTCAGCCAGTTCAGCCAGTTCGGCACAGTCCAGTCCAGCCGAGACGACACCCGACCAGTCCAGTGTCACCCGGAACTCGGCCCGGAATGCCCGGATCCAAACGCACGGCCAAGTCCGGACCTATAGTTCCCTTCCGCTGCCCAGCACCTCCCCCGCGGCCCAACACCCGCGAGCCCAGCCCAGTTCGCTGGCCCAGCGCCCATCCAGCCGGTCTGCACTGTTCAAACCGCCTCCAGCACGGTCCGATCGCCCTATTTTCGATTCGATTTAAACCGAGACTATGTATATTATTCCGACTTAGTGGCATGCTTAGGACTCAATTCGTGAATAAATTCGATAATTGCGATGATGATAATTTGTGTTTGTTGTGTTAAAAAAAATTGAAAATTGAATTGAAAAAAAAAATGATGGAAAGAGGAACCAAAAATAATAAATACTTGTTATTTAAATTTAAATTGACGAAAACACGAATTGGAATATTTTTAATTACTCGACATTAAAACAAGTCATTTAAAGCGAGAATGAACCCACACGAATCTTCATGTTCACACGACTTTAAAGGAATTAAATCGACTAAATACATCAAAACTGGTTTAATGAACTACTCGGACTTAAAAATTGACAAATTAAATTCCGTTGTGATTAATTTTGCTTATTCGCGTGCGCATGTGAACAATTGAATATGTTTGATCAAAACCCAGCATGAACCGGATAAATCACGTAAACTCGGCGCTTAATACACAATATGCATGTAGTCCTCTATTTTTATCCGCTTTATCCGTTTGTGCTAACTTTGTCTATTTTTGATATGTTTATTTTGTCTATTTTTGTCTGTTTTTATCGTGGCTCGAGCCCTAGGCCATAGGATGCGATGTACATGGGGTCCAACGCCCCTTACTGTCTATCATGGGTCTAACGCCCATTCACATCAAGTGCGCGCAACCCGAGTGCGGAATCCGGTCTTGCCTCGACTTACCGTTCGCTTCTAGTAGTGTCTATGTGGAAGACGACTTGGATCGGGAAGGTAAGTCGTGGTCGGACATGACCCGGGAGCTCAACCTGTCCCATGGCTATCACGGGAGTCAAACGACTCTTTTATTATATGTCGGTTCGGTTGGGCCCGACCCCCGGCTCTTTTGAGGCGCGTTGCCTTAATTTCGGTTTCGGTTATTCAAAATCACGTGGTGAATACGAGCGAAATATTTGGCCTAATGCAAACTGATCGGGTCCATGTACTGTATCGTGTCTGTATTTTGTATTTATTTGAGAGTACATTATAAGAATATCTTCTGTATTTTCATTCAGTCGTTGTAAGGACCCTGGTCGGTGAGCAGACGGTCTGAGTGCTTTATCGAAGTTACAGTGTCAAAACGAGCGAGATGAGTGAAACTTAAATCAAGCGGCAAATAAGTAAAAATGGCAAACCCTAGACAAACTAAAATACCAATAGGGCGTGCGGGATATAGGCTCGAACGTAACAGAACCCCTGAATTCAGAACTTAGGATTCCGCAAGACCAAATGCCTTAGTAATTAGGTGTACCCTGTACCCCTAGACCCGGACAACTCATCCGCCCTCGACCTTCGGGTCGTAAATAGGTAGTGGCGACTCCTTCTCACCCGTGTCCGTCACGCGTCCCCACGGGAAGATGGACACTCCCAAGCCGTGTGATGGCGCACGAATGCAGGCCCCGACGAGATGAAATTCAGTTCTGCACAGTATGGCGACTCCGCTGGGGACACTTAGAGGGTTAGGGCTCGATTCCATTTGTCTGTTTGCTTGTTTATTTACAGCTTTCATTTAATTTATGTTCGTTTACTTTTCGCACATTTATTTCCTGCACGCGCATTGCATATCACACTAGTTTCAGGTACTTACCGGTCGCGTCCCACGACCGATATTAGGAAACACAGGTTAGATATGGATTCGAAGTAGGGGCACAACGCGCAGTTCGACTGTGGTCTCGGCCTTGAAAGTATCCCGCTCGATTTCAAGGAATTGACACCCTTGAGTCGGGGGACCCCATTCCTAGATAGCACGGTCCTTGTAGCACTAAAACCATACATTTTGCAGGAGCTCCATGCAAACCTCCAACCCGACTTCAGTAACTGTCCTTTGGGTCGGCCTTCGTGCCATTTGAGTCTTTTCCTATTTCGAGAGAGATGTACATGTGCCTTGTATCTTGTATATTAAGCTGTTTGCATTTACTTTTTCGCAAACATACATCACACGTTTTTAAAATTAAGGTGTCATCCATATTGACGAGTCCTAAGTTGGTTTCCTACCATCTTAGTAAGGGATGCCGCGATCGGCCTCTTGTCTGTGCCTCGACCATGTCTTGCCACCGCTAAACGACATCAATTGCATCTGGACTAGTCTTGCACATAGTCAACCACTGTCAGCACCCCATTTTGGCTCACCATTCCAAACAACGATATTAGCCATGATCCAAGCCGCGACTTGAGTAGAATACAGAAAACGGCTCGGCAGAGCAAGAAATCACTATTCATCCTCAAGTCGGCAAAATTGAGCAAATGACCCATGGATGTGACAGAAGGACTCCCGGGGTCACCAAACGGCAACAGAGCGACCAGAGAGTTCAACAATGTCCAAAACCGGCATTTTCAGTATATCACACGGACGGTACTATTTTCCGATAGTTCGCTCGGTCGTCGGAAGATAGTAAATATTGGACTCCAAAAATCCACATCAGTGGCAAAAAGATGGAAAATGTCTTCAAAGGCATTTTGCAAATCATCTGCTCTATACAGAACAATTTTCTGTATACAGACAACTTTTCAGTGGAAGTCCAAAATGCCAGTTTCCTGGAGAAAAGTTAATGCCAAATATCAGACGCGGCCATGCCCCATCAGCACACAGAGCATGAACAATGCTTCAGATTGTCTCTTGGAAGTCACACAGACACTTCAAATGACTTCCGAAAGGCAAAACAAGCATACCCCTCTTCAGAAGAGCATAGCCGGAGAATGGTCTGATGGAATTACAGCAAACGAAGTTCATACCGCATTGCCCAGAAAACTCTAGCAGACATTAACAATTGGGCGAAACAGACAGCAAAACCCTTCACGGTTTCCCGAGTAACCTCCGAGGAGCGGAAATGACCATTTTCAGTGGAAATCCATATCCGGAGGTCCTCTTTGGGGAAACTTGACGCCGAATGCTTACGTTACACAATGCTAGCCTTCTCAAGGCTCAATGTGGAATCATCGGAATAAATCACACAACTCATCTAGACCTCTCGAGCAGTGCTTTAGGGCCTTAGATACACTTTTCAAGTCCTTGGAGGTCTGATCTTGACAAACAAAGATTACAGTAATCTCCGGAGTGCCCAAGCAACTCAGAAGTCATCCTGAGAAATCCAGTTTCGGCCTCCTAGGACGTCTCCGGCCCCACGTTAGCATTATCGGCTCAAGGGATGATTGTTCACGTTGTCTGACAACTTATGTCAAAATGACCAACGTGAGATGCAGATACGACATATGCTGTCAGAAGCGGACAACTTCGCCCTGGTCACTTGCAATGAGCAAAATCGGCTTCCGAGCCTCACACATATCGGGGACATTTCTTTATGAAAAATGTCAATCTCGGGCTCATTAACTCCGTTTTCACGCGTATATCGACAATTCGACGTTCAATTCGAACTATGAACTTCGAATACGCAACCAATCGAGACCCGAGTCTTTTCCTGGTTTCTCCTCACGAGCCGTGGGACCCACGGGCTGCCCAAGGGCAACCGCCCTTTGCCCCAAAACTTTCGGCCTTTTCCTCTTCCTCTCTTGCCCTCACCGAGCCCAAAATATCTTTGGTCTTTCTAGTCAACACTCAAGCCATTAACTCCACCTCCATTAATGCTTCTTGGCTCTTCCTCATCAAGATACATGGAGGACATTCATCCTCATCTCCATTAGGGCAATCGACTTTTGCTAATGAGGCCCTTAATGGTGCTTTGTTTTGCTTAATTGCTCATTAGCTTCACATATATATTGCATACTTGTCATTAAGTTAATGATTCATGAAGCACACATGATCTTGCTAGTTTCTCCCTCTAGAAAATGCTCTCAACTTCTTAGGAACCAGCAGCAAGCAAATAACTTTATGAAAACCGAAAACCAAGCCAAATATCCTTGGAGTTTAGGTCGGGATCCATAGCGGGCACTATTCCGACTTATATCCAAAATTCTTCAAACTTCATGGACCACATGTTTCGGACCCAAGGATTCCATTTCTGAACCCAGTTTTTTAGTTTGAAGTCATTTGCTCATCATTTTAGGTCGTTTTAGTCATTTCGGGCGAGATTCAAACTCTCGGGTGAACAGTAACCCGTCACCAGCGTCATCGAGCCCAGCAGCGTCTGTCATCGAGCGC
Source organism: Punica granatum (assembly GCF_007655135.1). NCBI lineage: Eukaryota > Viridiplantae > Streptophyta > Magnoliopsida > Myrtales > Lythraceae > Punica > Punica granatum. The sequence goes on from NC_045132.1 coordinate 11,693,497, forward strand.
ACCTGAGTCCGTCACCCGTGCTTGTCACCGGCGCCCGTCATCCAGCACGCCTGTGCCCGTCACCAGCGCCACCAGCGCCCGTCATCCAGCACGCCCGTGCCCGTCACCAGCGCCCGTCATCCAGCACGCTCGTGCCTGTCACCGTGCCCACTAACGCCCGTCATCGTGCCCGACGCCCGTCATCGTGCTTGGCCGTACCCGTGCGCGTCCACCCTTGCACCCGAATACTCTTTCAAGGGTTCCACCGAGTCACCCGACTCTCAAACACTTCCCCGACTCTTTCCTCGTATCCCGAGGTTAGGTAAAACATTCTCGACCTAGAGGAATTAGGGCTTTTCATATTTTTGCATGGCTATGGGAGTATTATGGTGTTTCATTCATATTTAACTTGCAAGATCCAATTTTTATGCAATTTTATGTTATATTATGCATGTGCACTACCTTATGACTTGCTAGCATGTCGGAAAAGGGTTTGGATCGTCGTAAAGAAGACTATCCCGACCCGACTATGGCAAACTAACTCTCGGCCAAGTCTCTAAATGAGAAGGTTGAGACTTAAATTGCTCTTTCCGGGTAAGATTGGTCTCCTTAGCCGATCCAAGTTAGTTTCCGAGCTTGTTTTATCGTTATTGCACGCATGAAGCCGGTGTTATTTTATCCTTTCCTTAACTAACACGTTTGTGAATGTTTGTATGTTTAAATGAGCTAAACAAATCGTGATAACCCCGACTTTTTGTTAAAAAGGAGTGTTATTTATCACGGTTGATGTTTGAGCATGCGAAAAATAATTAAACCACGGCTAGGAAATCATTTGTGACTCGGATAGAGCCATGAGAACCTTCGGCCACCTTTTATAAGATGAAGCCGAGGGCTTCTTGGCCTTCCTTGGGTCAAGAATGATTTCCTTATCTCAAGTTTAATTCGTTTATCGGATGGTGTGAATTTTTTAACTTCAATGTCTTTACGATTCCTATGTTAAAGTATTGTTTAAAGACTCTTTTAAAATAAACGTGCATGGATTCATGTATCGAGGACTCATTTGGATCCATTCGGTTATAAGGATATTGTCGGTTATTCAACTGAATTATCCTTGATCGTTATGGATTCATTTTGGTCGTCGAATCACGAATCGTTTTCCTAATTAATGCATTCGGCTATAACCCTTAAGCATTAATTCCACAAATGGGTTTAAACGGGACGCCCACATGATTAAACCCACTTCACACTGATAAAGTTTACACGAATTGGCCATTAA